>NW_020200698.1:3487-6833 GCF_001531365.2 Cynara cardunculus var. scolymus | reverse complement strand
TGTTAGGTCAAACGTTACATACGTAATACGCACAACCCAAAAACAAGAGAAGAACACAATAATTTACGTGGTTCACACGATCAGATTGATCGTGCTAGTCCACGGGGGCAACTAGGGTTTTCTTTATTTAGGTGCTACAATGTTTACAAGTACAATGAGATTAATATATATAGACAAACATAATTAGGGTTATCTCCTAATCAAGGAAACTAGGGTAGAGACTAGGGCCGGCTCCTTTTGGGCTAGGGCCGACTCCTTTTGGGCTAGGGCTGGCTCCTTACTTTATGCCTCCTCCCTTTTGTCTAACTTAGTAGGCCGAAGCCTACATTCCAACAGGAGATGGGACGGGGACCCCCATCCCCATCCCCGTCTGTGATCCCAATCTCCTTCCACATCCCTTTCCTCATCCCCACCGGGGAATATGATCACATCACCACCCCCGTCCCCTACAGGGAATGGGGATCCCCAACTGGGAATCGAGGAAATTTCCCCCTTTAGTATAAGATATTTTAAATCGAATGTGTTAAAAACCACACTTGGTTGATAATGGTCCATGTTTAAATCTCACATATTTTCAAAATTTGCTTTTATAGAGTACCACATATTCATATGTGAACAATATGACATCATACATAATTGTTTGATCATACGCTTTCGGCTTTATAACGTTTTTTTTATCTAAAAGAGGTAGACAACTAAGGAAAAATTATATAAGAAAAAAATGTCAAAATACCATTTCTAAATCTAAGTCATTAAATTTGATTTTTTATAAATAATATATCTAACAATATATATATATATATATATAATATTTAATATCTGGGACGGGGCGAGGACCACGTTACCCGGCCCCGGCCCCGGCCCTATCCCCGGTTTTTAACTTTCGGGGATCCCGTCCCCGGTTTTGTGGGGAATTCCCATCTCCGTCGGGCGGGGACACCGGGTTCCCCAATGGGGCGGGTCTCATTTTCATGCCTAATTTTATGTAGTCTGGCGTCTTAATGTGTACATCTGACTCAGATGTCACCTTCGGGTGGGATATACTGGGTTCATTTCAATGGTGTAGTTTATGGCATGTTTGATGTGAACTTGTGCAGAACTTAATTGGAACATGCCATGCTAAAAATCCAAAACAAACTCCAAGACCATTGATTGCAGAAGTGATGGGTTTATCTTATTTTATAGAACATAACAGTTCGACACCAACTAAACTACGGCGACATCTTGAAATATTGCATAGGTCTCCTGAAATTTGGAGTTATTAGTATTCATTTTGTGAGGAACGTGTCCATTATGTACTCGGATATGTTTGTCGATGCATCTTACTTACGTCGTGGCAGAAGTTACAAACTGTGAGCAGGCCGACATTGACTTCCGAGGGCACGAGGAGATGTTCTCTGAACTTGGTGGAGTGATGGACTACGACGAAGACCGAATCCGACCTAAGAGGTATGTTTCACCATCTTTAATGTTTATATCTCGATTTCAGGACTCCCACTTTTTGCACAAACTGAGGTTTTTTATAATGGAAACAACCACTACCTTTTAGGGGTAGAGCTCAGATCTGGGGTCGTCCACCTCTCCCAGACCCTTACTTTCGAACGTAATATACTGTGTTTGTTTGGTTTGGTTTTAGGACCGCAAAGATCACCATTTCAACATTTTGACAGTGGGTGCCATTTAGGGTGCATTTGGTATGCAGATAGGGTAGAATAGAACATGACAGAACATATAAATCGACCAATTTACCCCTAATGAGTTGTTTATATATTCTGATTAATTATGTAATTTATTAAATTATAATAAAATAAATTTTTATTTATAACAAAATACATCATTAGGAGTTTTCGTCAAGACGATTAAAATGATACTAAAATTAAAAGTTCATGTAGTTTCTAATTTTTATTTCATACCTTTTTTAAATTATTTTATTATTATTATTATTCATATTTAATAAATTAATCAAAATATGAATAATTGTAAAAAAAATAATATTTTGAGGACAATAAAGTAAAAGTTTAAATAGCATAAAATACGATAAAAAAAATTAAAGAATGGATAAAATGTAAATACGAAAGCATATTTGATATTTTAGAAGAGAATTGGGTTTTATTTTGAGGTTATATTGGTAAAACATAAGTTTGCTCCACCACCTTGTTCCAGTTTGTTTCATGGGGCAGAGTTGGAACATGTCTGTTCTACTCTGTTTCTATCTGTTTTACATAAAGGTTCTCTTAAACGTGAAATTCCTGTGTTGTCTTGTCCAGTATACCAAACGCACCTTTAATGATGTCAAAATAACTGAATAAAGTTTTTTTAGAAGTATATATAATTTATATGGAAAATACTCAGCAACCCTCCTCACCTTAGGTTTGAATCGTTAACCTCATGGAGGCTGGGTTCTACCGGTAACATAGATACCGCTACACAAATGACTCGTAAGATAAAGTTCGTTGGAAATAAAAGTCACATGTCCTAAATTTTGTGTCTATCTTAGTCCTACCAATTATGTGAAGACATATCATTATCTTATTAAATATTCATTTATTAAATTATCTAATTCTTCTATTCAATATTGTAACGATGTGTTCAGTAAAGTTTGGGGACAAATGATCTGTATTTGTTCATTGGTTAGGAAAATTTATCACAATTAATGTATAAACCTTTTTTCTATAGGCGACGACATCCATTGGGTTGAGGAGGGCTGGTGTGTGATTCGATGATCACGGAATGGGGATTGTTGCAGACACTAGCTCGTTTTCTCAACAGCATTACGAAAGATGATCCACCTGGTTCCCAAGAGCGAGAGATGAACATCTTTGAATTTGTGAGCATTCGACTTGTAACGATTATGAATTCTAATGTTTGAGGTTGTGAATGATTGATTTTTTGGGATAGTTTTGGTGTCCAATTGTATTTGATTACATTCTCATTCTTGTTATTGTTATTGTTATATGTATGTACGATTGTTGGCAAGAATAGTGTATATGCCCATATGGCATTTGTGTCGATTGTTTTTTGGTGCCAGCATATGCTTGTCTCATAAGGTGTTACTTTACATTGGATAATGATGAAGAGCAATATATATTTTGGTTGATTTTTATTTTATTTTATTTTATGTAATATTACTATTAAAACCGTTATTTTTGCACTTCAAATGTGATAACTTCAATATTTGGAGCATATTGTTTATAACGTCTGTTTTCTTTCTTTGTCATATCAGTTCTCTGCTTTACGTATTTACTAAATAATTATTACATATAATATAAATAAATATAAAATTGATCAATCTCATATAACCTAATCAAATTAATAATTTTTCAAAAAATATAATTAGTAATTAAAT
>NW_020200698.1:0-3306 GCF_001531365.2 Cynara cardunculus var. scolymus | reverse complement strand
AAGCAAAGACAATTAATTTTTGATAAAATTAATTAATAATTAATATTTATAATAATTAATTTTTAGTAATACTTATTTATAATTAATGGTAATAAATAACAATTAATATTAATGAGGATTATAATTGAAAAAAAATGACAAAAATCCTTTAACAAACTACTTCAACTAGCATTTCAATAAGTTAATTTATAAGCTAACTTTTATCTGCCAAAATACGTAAGACCGATTTTCAACAAATTAATGAATCCGAATCCTATTAAAATAATATAAAACAATTATCATTTATGTTTTTTTTTAATTTAAAAGATCATATAATTTATGTTTTCTCTTTTTTATTTATATGTCAACAGTCATATTTACAAAAGAAAATGTAATTTATTTATTTTAGGAATTCTCCATTTACCACGAATGATAGTGTAACAACCTCAAACCAATAAACGGTTTGAAACATCAAAACTTTGATAATAAATGAGAAAATGACTACTTCCCATAAAGAAATTCGATCTCAAAATCATAGTGAAACGACTAAGAGATATTATTACAAATGTCAATGGAAACAAATTAAATGTTCATAGTCAACCAAGGTTCATGAATGTTTTATCCTCATCCTAAGTTCAGGACAACGTTTTATTTTTGCCCTTGCTTCAATCCTTAACCAACGAGTGTCCTGAAATGCGTTTAGAATTGGAAATAACACGAGTCCGACACTGAGATCGAAAGGTCTACTGAGAAATCCTAATTGGAAAAAAAATAATTCACAAGAATTAGTAACAAGTTTTTTTTTTGAAGTATACAATATTTATATACAATAAATAGAACAAATAAACTTACACACCATCCTCACTTTTGGTGAGGTTTGAACCCTTCACCTCTTAGGAGACTAAGAACTCACATACCGCTAGACCAAATGCCCTTTGTGGACTTAATAACAAGTTTATAGGTAAAACCATTTAAAATGTAATCTCGCCAGAACACATCCCCTATTGATTACTAGCCACGATAGTCGCATCAATCATATACTCTATGGGTGATCATTCCGTCGAGATCGCAATCAAGTCCGACAATGAAATGCCATAAAACGTATTCATGGGTTTACCCACTAATATTCATGTGGATTGTTACAGTCTCACATTTATCACTTCCACCGTGTAAGTTAATCATTTTACACAATGTTTGTTGATCCAAACTCTCTCAGTGATTTGATGATGACCCTTGATAATCCCAGAATGATCAAGTAACAATGTAATTCAACAATCAAGAACAACAATCTAGAGATCAAATCATCATGTATAATGATAAACTCTCACTTTTACATGTTCTCTCTCTAACTTCTCTCTAGAATGTATTACAATGAGTTCTCACTATAAATTAAACCAACACATGCTATTTACATCATTGACTAAACATACAAGAAGTCAAACTACAATTAAGTGTAGGAACCCAAATTCTCAATTACACTAGTGATTAATGCTAAAGACAAATAAATGAGCGGAAGCAATAAGCAATAATACTAGTAAGTTAAAGAAATATGACAAGTAAACAGTAATGAAAATCAAATACTCTTTTGGAGAATTGTCGTAGTCAAATGTATTTCAAAGGTTTTAGAGATTGAGCATTTACACCAAGAACACACCGTAGTGTGTGAAATCAAATCTCTCTAAAACTATTTCTCTCAATTATGAAATTCTCTCATTGATTTATTGGGAAGAGTGCACCTTCAAATTGCAAGGAAAACCTTTGAGGAATCTCTTATATATAGGCATCTTTGGAAAAATCATTGCATCCTCCTATCAATCATCTCCACGTGTAAGGAAGAAATAACCGTTTCTGCACACGTGGTGAAAGGAGACAGGGTCACTTGTACAAGAGAGACTGGCTAGAACCAGCAGGTTGACAATGAAGTTGAGAACCAGATGCTCTGCATGTACTATACAGAGGCTTTATGTCTAGGACTCGAGCTCTACATCCCGAGTACTTGGAAACTTTGGTGCGCTACTTCATCCTTGGTCTGCTCTGTATCTAAGATCTGGTTCCTAGCCGCTTCTAGACATCAAGTCTTCTTCGCTTAGACTTGAAAATTTTTACTTATACTTTTAAATACTAACATTATACCTCTAAGTGTAATAAAAAGAAATTACAAAAAAGTAATTCTAGTCTAGAAAGCAAGAGACCAACATGGTCCTCAGGGAGGGATAGGCCCTGAAGCGAAGGACGGGAACAAGCATAATCAATGTGTTCCAATTTCTGGCCTTGTATCGACCATCCAATGGTAAATGAAATTCATTGATTTTGAACAAGAAATTACAAAGTACATTTAAGCTCTTAGACGTGCTGGAGTTTAATGAACCTTCTAAGAAGCTTACAGAAATCTAACAGATCATCTATTGTTCTAATCAGGTCTGCTCCAGCTTCTCTTCTTATAGGATCTTCATATCCTTTATGTATTACCTTCTTCCTGACCCAGAGTAACGTTGAAGAGGAGTACTTGTATTTTTCTATGTGACAGCAGTCAAATTCGAAATCCAGGTTAGCTATTATTACGATTATATTAGTATTATTGAAGTTATTTTACAGATTAGGAGTTAGTTAGATTAGTTTAGTTGAGAAATTTTAAGAATTTCTGGTGGTTGCTTAGAAAGTCCGGTTTCGGTCCGAGGTTATCCGAAATGTCCTATACAGTACCAAATGCTCTAAATTATACCCAATATATATAAAACACTAAGTTTTAGTGTTTTAAATATAAAACCTTTCTATTTGAATAAATTTAGTCATCGTGGGCTTTTAAAGTGAAGAAAAATGGCAAAAATTGAAAAGTCGGGCTTTTGTGTATTTTGGGCTTTAGTCCTATTGTTCTTTTATAAATTATTTTTTTATATTTTTGGAGTTGGGTTGGGCCAAGAGGCCGGCCCCTCTCTCTCATTTTTTCTCTCTCATTTCTCACATATAAATACCCACACTTCTTTAGAAAATTCTCATTTGCTTCATCAAAAAGTTTGAACTCCTCTCATTTTCCTCTCATCTCTCTCTTTAAACCCAAGATCACTTTGAAGCTTCCTCACTCCACCCTCTCCATTCCAGCCGATTTCTCCTCAAATCTTCTTCATCAAAACAAAGTTTTGAATTCAATCATCATAAGGTAATGCATGCATCTCTTTTTACTCTTCTTTGCATGTTTTGGGAAGAAAAACCCTTTTTCTTGCATTATTCATCATCTATTTCATGGGTTTTGAAAACTTTGAGATTCAAGGTGAAATTATACACCAAAAACATGTAAAAGTGTTCATTTGATGGTGGTAATCCATGACC
>NW_020200697.1:138254-143880 GCF_001531365.2 Cynara cardunculus var. scolymus | reverse complement strand
GAAAACATAATTTCATCCAAAGTACTAACAGAATTCCCTGCCATCCTATACACTTTACAAAGGCGTATCGTAACGTATATATATATATATATATATATATATAGAGAGAGAGAGAGAGATGCATTACGTAAAAAAAAGCGATATAAACGGTACAAAAATTGAAACTTCGTATTTTATACGTATATATGCGTACGAGTTTGAACACGTACGCATATTTACGTATATTCACGTACGTTTTACATACGTATTTTATATATATGTGTACGGGTTTAAACCCATACACATATTTACGTATCTTCACGTATGTATATACATATATATATATATATGCAGGCTTCACTTGGTATCCTTGGATAAAAGACCTATTTATTTATGAAAATCATTATCCCTAATTACTAAGATTAGGTAAAAGAATGCAAGATGGTAACAATATCTTATCAACGATATCTATTCTGCAATTCGTTATTATAAAAAAGATCAGGATCCTGCAAAAATTAAATTAAATTCCCTTTTCTACATGAGAAACTTTCATGTTCTCAAGCAGCCAAGACTTGAAGTAAGAAGTGACAATTATATACAATCAAGTTTTTATTTAGTAAGGTAGTCAGAGGATGTAAAATTTTCATTTTGTTTCATAATATTGATTGCTTTGTGGAGACAATCATTTCCAGGAGAAAGATGACCTTGAGGCCAAGTATCGTGAAGTCAATGAGAAGGCAGAGCAGGCTTCATTGCGGGTTTTACACACGTATTTTATACGTATATATATGTACGGGTTAAAACTTATACGCATATTTACGTACGTATATATGTGTACGGTTTAAAACCCGTACATATATTTACGTACGTATTTATACGTATATATGTGTACGGTTTAAAATCCGTACGCATATTTATGTATCTTCACGTATGTATGTACGTATATATGTGTACGGATTAAAACCCATATGCATATTTACGAAAAAAAAACGATATAAATTGCGGTAACGTATATATATATAGAGATGCATTACGTAAAAAAATGCGATATAAATTGCGGTAACGTATATATATATATATATATATATAAAGAAATTCATAACCTAAAAAAAACGATATAAATTGCGGTAACGTATATATATATATATATATATATAGATGCATTACGTTAGAAAAAGGGATATAAACGGTACAAAAATTGAAACTTCGTATTTTATACGTATATATGCGTACGTGTTTTAACACGTACGCATATTTACGTATATTCACGTACGTTTTACATACGTATTTTATACGTACATATGTGTACGGGTTTAAACCCATACGCGTATTTACGTATCTTCACGTATGTATGTACGTATATATGCGTACGTATGTATATACGTATATATATACCTACTTACATTTACGTAATAAAAAGCGACATAAATTGCGGTAACGTATATATATATAGAGATGCATAACGTAAAAAAAGCGATATAAATGGTACATAGATATAGATAGATACATATATGTATATATATAGAGAGAGATAGATAGATACATATATATAGATAGATACATATATATAGATAGATACATATACATATAGAGATGGATAGAGTATTTAACGGTGTTTCCATAGTGGCGACGGACGGTGGTGATGGCGGCGGTTGACAGTGGTTGGTGGCGGCGGAGGGTGGTGGATGGCGGCAGTCGATGGTTGGTGGTTCCATGGATGGCGGCGGATGACGGTGGTTGGTGGCGGCGAATGGTGGTGGAGGGCGGTGGATGGTGGCCGACGGCGACGGTTCACGGTGGTCGGTGGCGGCGGTAGGTCGTCGATGTCGTTATACGGTGGTCTATGATGGTAGGTCGAAGAATGGTGGTCGTTTTTGATCGGGATGGTCGGTGGGGATGGTCAAAGCTTGGTTTTTCGCTCGGTTTTTCTAGAGAAAACGAGCAGTAGTGGGGATGGATGGTGATTTATGGTCCCCCACCGCCTATTTATATAAAACGTTAAGTAATAAAATAAAATTCATCGTCAAATCGGCGTCAAATAGATGTCATAGAGTGTCATAACATGAAAAACCGTGAAATCATATATAATGTCTGATTTTTTCTCCAAAAATCCGCAAATTTTTTTCGTAACCACAATTATCATTGTCTTATTTTATAACGAAAAACCATGAAATTTAAAATTAAATACGTAAAAAGACACACTTTATGTATTTTTTTCATTTTTATTAAAAACACCCCTTAATTGTTAAATAAAAAACAGAAAATAACGAAATAGAGGTCAAATTTCGTAAACCAGATATTATATCTGATTTACGAAACCCAAATCAGATAAAAATAATTTTTGCGTCTCCATAATTATCATGGTTTATTTTTAAACCTTTACCCATGAAATTTGGTTCTAAAAAAGTTAAAAGTTACAACTTAAATGACGTATCAATTTTATTAAAAATACCGTAAAATAAATCAAAAAAACTAGGAATTAGAGGCTGGATCGCCCCTGGGGGGCGATCGGACAGTCTGGCTCGCCCTAGGGGGCGATTCATGGCCCGGTCAACGAGGGTGAATAGTAATCTCGTTTTTTAAGGCTGAATTTTTTTATTAGACTCTTTGTACGGATCGCCCCAAGAAGGTACGGATCGCCCCCCGGAGGCAATCCGTGTGGGTATTAACGTAAAACCTCTAAAACCTGGTTATTTTGTGGCAAATGGTTCTATAAAATGGTTATTTTTATAATTTTCCCTAGAAATAAAACATCGTGTGCTTATATATTTGTAACTTATGTTTGTAGTAAGGGCTTATGATTAATAAGATATTACATATTCTTTCTTTTTATTCTATTATTATTCTTTTTCAGTTATATTATAAGCATGAACGTTAATCGTCCACTTGAACTGTGGTTATCATCATGCCCCGTCACTATTAGTTCATCACCCATTATCACGTTCGTTACAAATTCTTGTAAGTTTCCTATCAACGTATTTATATGTAAGTTCCCTTTACCATATCATTCGACATGCCAGAGAAAAATAGATGAAAACGAAAATACAACTTCTACTTTTGTTTTTATTTGCTTACGATACCATTAACAGCTAAAAGAAAAAGTTTCCCGCATTATGTAACTTTAGTTATTTGCAAAATTTTCTTAAAAAGATATACATCCCTACCAATGAATTTTGACTTCATGATTGGCCTCTTGTTAATTACTTAAATATTTTTTTTCTCTTCATCTTTATCTTTTGTCGCCTATACCAAATTAATGTTTATATTTTAGTTAATGCTCATTAATGTTACTTAGTTTTATTTAATTATTATTATTTAACGTAATATATGATATAGGGAGTTGTGTATATTATCTATAGATTACTAATGTATCGTATATCCAGACTATTATATTCATTTCTATGCGACATAGACAAACATGTTTTGAAAATATACCATAATTTAACTTAATGATATTCAGTGACTAAAAACTATGTTGCTATTCATTTGGTTGTTTATTTTAAATATTTAATGAATTGATAATGGTTCTCTCGTAGATGAGTTATAACAATCATTACCAACACGTTGATGCTTTTTTGAGCCGATGTAAATATTTGAATATAAATACATTCATATGGTAATTTGTATTTTATCTAATAAAAATTTATATTTTATTAAACCGAGTTTCTTCAAATATTGTAAACGATATTGATTGAAATTGTTTGATTATTTATGGATATATATTAAAAGATAATAATATTAAGTAATTAATACATATCTTTAATGTGAAGAAAAAAGGATGCAGATTTCTTTTATTTTTATTCCATGCCTTTTAATTAAAAAAAATTGTATAATGAGGAATATTGTGAATACTTGATCCTAATATGAGGTGATTAATTGTTTTGAGACTTAGGGTATATTTGTTTTTTTTAAAATTACTTTTTAATACCTCTGAAGTCTAATTCGTTTAGACGTTTGGGTATTAAGAGCGTTTATTTTATTTCTAAAATAAGAGCTTAAAAGCTCTAAATGTTCTCTGAAATTTTAAGTGGTAAACATATCTCTTAATAACTCTTAATTCTAGTTCGCCCTCTATCTAATGGTTCATATTTTGGGGGCTGGACGAGATTTGTTAGCAAAAACTATTTTATCTTTTATACTTTTGTAAAAGACTTTATCTTTTATATTTTTGCACTAGTTTGACCGATTTAGATTTTAGACTTCAGAGTATAAACAAATAATCTTACTGATTCAGATTTCAGACTTCACCTCTTATAAATCTAAAAGTTCCCGTACTATATATCAAGATATATATGAATGAATATAAAATATGAATAGTAATGAATAATAGAGAACAAGATATGATAGCCAAAGGATTTATTGATTGAAAATAATGAACTACAATGAATGCAGCAATTTGTTGTTTATTAGATACAAAGAATAAGAATGAATCAATTAATCTAATAAGAACAATTAAGCTATCTATTTATACAAGAAATAATTCCTATAAAACTGGAATATAAACAGATAAGCCCTATTGAGTCAAGGTTGTTGTAAAAGATAATCTTCAAAGTTCCTTCATTCAGAGTTATTCTAACTCTGGAAACTTAGTCTTCAGACTTAAGCTTCAGACTTGTACTTGAACACTTGGTCTTCACTTCCTCTTCCAGAACTCTGAAGATTTACTCTTCAAAGTTAACACTTGTGCATGAAGTCAAACTCTGTACCCGAACTCTGGACCTCTTTTTTGAGTGAAGGAGAGATGTAATACTCAATAGGTAGGAATACATCTTGAGCAAAAGCCTTCTTTGGATTTTCATCTTTGATCACTAGGTTGAGGCACTCCTTGACCAAGTCCCTTAGTCTCAACCTTGCTTTGATCTCTTCAATGAACTTTTTTTTAATCTCCACTTAGGGAGTTGAGATCTCTTCAAATTCTTCAAGGAAATGCTTGAGGATCTCAGATGAGAATAAGGAAGGCTTTTCACATTTAGGACAAATTTTCTTGAGCTTGTTCTGAAGTAATACTCAGGTTGTTTGAAGTTTGAGAATCTTCCAAGCAGCAGAATACTCTCAAAATTTTGTGAAAGAGGATCTTCACAATTAATCCTTGGAAATTTAATATTCACTGCCACTTGAAGGTCATATAAGCCGAGGTTTCTGATGTAGATTCCCATGATTCTTTTTAATTCCAATTTAGCCATGGAATGTCAACACTTTGAATAATTTGAGCAAGAACAATTGATCTTGAAGTTTCACCTTGAGAAATCTGCAGTAGTCAGTCTATACAAGCAGTTATATTTGTTGATCCCAGATCTCTCAATAACACTTATAATCTAGTTATGAATAACCAAATTATAATKATTTTATGAAGAAAGTTAAGATGACTCAAAATTAATATATGAATATTAAAGAACAATTTGAGCTTCAAAGGTTTTACTTTATTGATAATAAAACGTAAAATACTAAGAGGACTTTTCACGTATGTGCGCATTTCACAATAGACCTAGTCGTCTATTTATACTAGTTAGCTAATGCTAAGATAACTAACTATTGCTACTTTCTAGCAAATATTATAGCTAATAGATATTGTTTATCTTTTACATGGATAATCATTGTTTACAAGATAAACTATAATTCCAGCTGTTGATTTGTCATCTCCAGCTGT
>NW_020200697.1:135047-138084 GCF_001531365.2 Cynara cardunculus var. scolymus | reverse complement strand
ACACTTTCCATCGCATCATCCATCGATCCGCTGGTTGTACTTGGTCCATCGGTTTGATGGTTGGTCTTTCCATCGATGCTCTGGTTAGTCTTTCCATCGATCMAGWCTTAGTYTTTTCTGCCTTGATGTCTTCATCGATCTTCTGGTTCTTCATCACTTATTGTTTTTCATTACTTTTTACATTTTGCATTATGGGGTCTAACAATCTTCTCTTAAGTAATGAAATAACAAAATCTAATCTAGTTACAAATGAAGAACATACACTAATCTAAAAGAAACATCAAATTCCAAATTTTCATTGGATGATGAATTCTKTACAWGACTRGAAGCAAATGTACATCAAGGCAAAATAAAACAAAAAAAATCCATCTCATCAAGGATTACCCGAGTATATATCTCTGAAGCGTAGGAGCAATCTTCTGTAATTTATGACAGTTGAGATCTCTTGAATGAGATGGTTTCCCACTTCCCTTGGCACGTGGCTTCTGCCTAGTCTGTCTCTAATAATTTTCTGAAACCATTCAAGTGATTCGGTTGAGTACTTGAAGGCTTCAGACATTCTGAAGAACTTTTTCACCCTAAACTCATTCTTGTAAACAAGTCCGAGTTCGGGTTGAGACAAGACAGAGGCAGAGCGTATTTCCTCCAGGCCCTGGAATTCTTCATTTGGTGGAGCGCAGGATAGCCTCTCAATGCCCAGCCTTAGCGCAATCTTGAAGTCTGTTTTCGCTCTTAGCTTTACCAGGGACTCCATTGTCTTYACTATCGCTCGATTTGCCATTCCAAACCTTATACCGTGATCCTGCCTCTGAGCTGTATAGGCGTATAACTCGATTAAGTCATACGGGTTGAGATTGATAAGATCATTTTCGTTGAACACGCTAATGATCCTATGGGCTCTCTCCACGGTGAACTCAATGTATCTGATAGCTCGGTTGGCGAAGGATTTTATCTTTAAGTCCACGACTCTCCTTATTCCTTCATTTGAGAAGACAACATGAGGATCTTGAGTAGTTTGTCTGACGAAACGATGGTGTAGGAGATCCATTGATTCGGGCGATAGAATTGGAGGATTTGTTGACAAATTTTCATCACGATCATGGTACATGTATTGATGGATATTTTCCATCATTACTAGTTCCCTGGGTGGCTCTTGAGGTCTTCTCCTCATCGACTCCATCTGCTAAATAATTTCATCCACTAGGCCTGTTGGAGGATGCCTTGAGGAAGAGGGAACATCCGCTTGCACCATTGGTTGTGTTGGTTGTGTTTGGGTTGGTTGGATTGGGGTTATTATAGGTTCTGGTTGGGGTGATGAAGGTTGGGTTGTAGTGGGCTCTGGTTGTATGGGTGAAGAAGGTTGGGTTGTTATGGGTTCTGGTTGTAGATAGATGATGAAAGGTTGAGTTGTGCGGGGTGTTGGTGAAGGGGTTAAGGGTAGGTTTATATTTGGTGTAGAAGAAAGAGGTTGATGTGTTTGAGGGGTGGTTGGTTCTTCATAGGTTGAGGAACTCAACACGATAGGCTCTGGGGTAGTAGCTGAGGGAACCTGGTTCAGTGGTTCATCATCAGAGGGCGAGGCCTCTGGTTCCCTCGCTTGGGTTCCTTGGGTGGATGGTTGTTGTGGTGCTGGTTGCTGTGGTGCAGCGGATGTTGAAGTGTATGCAGCCGCCGCCTCTTTCTCCCCCTCACGAGGGCCAAGGCCTTGATCCTTGGGGTCTTGGTCATCGTGGCGTCTTCTTTTGCTCGGGCGGCTGCTTGAGCAAGAGGCTTGAGACCTCTTCTTCTTCTTGTTCCTCCTGAGGGATGTAAAATACTCCCTCAGGGCTGCCTTTCTGGTGGTCTCCTTCATTGAACGAAGGAGAGCTGAAGTACGTCGTTGTTCATCGACCAGCGTTGTAGTGAGAGCCCTTATTGGTTGGATGGCTCGATGAACAAACTTTGTGCTGATCTCGTTGAAAGAGGAGACCAACGCTCTTGATAGTGCTTGCATGTCTGCCTTTGTGACAAAGTCGGTGGTGGAGGTGGAGGTTGTAGGTTGTGATGGGATGGTGGAGGTTGAAGTTGGTGGGGGAATAGGGAGATTGGCGATTAGATCTTTCACCTCTGCAGTGAAGGAAGAGAAGGCTTCATCGAATGAGGGGCCTGCAGAGGGAGGAGGTGGTGGAAGGGTGGGTTGGGGTATTTGGGCAAGGATGGCAGCGGGTAGTTGGGTGAGAGTGTCTTGGATGGTTGTTATTTGGTGGGTGAGGGTGGTAAGGGTTTCATCGATTGAAGATGTGGAAGGTTGAGAAGGTTTGGGAATTTGAGAGATGATGGAGGATGGTAGTTGATGAAGATGGCGAGTGATGGTTTGTAGTTGGGAAATAATGTATGTGAGATTTTCATCGGTCTCAGTTGCCTGAGCCGTGAGGGTGGCAAGGGATTGGAGAAGGACTTGGTTGCGTTGGGTGGCTAGGGATGAGATGGTGTTATGATGTTGGGTGATGGTTTGTTGGAGGATTTGGAGGCGGGAAGAGTTGGTTTGTGTTTAGGTATCGATCTGGTTTGGATGTCGTTGAAGGATGGCAAGGGATTGGTGGAGGTTAGAGGTATCGGGTGAGGGTTGTTTTTTCCACCAGCCCTTGGATTAGGAGTTTAAGGTCATGCAAGGACCACGTCACTTTGTCAACATAGGCTTGGAACTCAGCCTTAGTGACTAGATCTGCTAGTTGGGTAACTCCTACAACAACAGATGCTGTAGGTTGGGCCTCTGTTCCTGAGGCACCTTCTTGGCCTTGTGTGAAGGTAGGCCTTGAAGGACTTCCATCATGTCCTTGATAGCCTTCAAGAGAAGAGCTATCTCGTGATGTTGGGACATCCTCTTCCTTTTCCTCAACTTCAGAGGCTGAGTAAGTTAATCGGATGTGTGTTCCCTTCGATAGATCAAATATCGAAGGAAGGGGTGCACGAAACGAAGATCGCTCTGAACGATCTATGGGTTCAACATCGGAAGCAACGAATGCTTCTGTGTGTGTGAGGGGTTGTGGCGAGCCCT
>NW_020200697.1:119501-129047 GCF_001531365.2 Cynara cardunculus var. scolymus | reverse complement strand
TGGAGTATTCATCGACCAATACCAGCATGTACTTCTTTTCGGATAGGCTCTGGGTTGATATTGATCCACAAAGGTCTATATGAAGCATATGCAATGGCTTGGTGCAGGAGGTCTCTGATTTAGTCTTATGTGATGCCCTTTTTAGTTTTCCCATCTCACATGCGGAGGATAGATGATCTTTTTCGAATTTGAGAGCAGAAATGCCTTTGACTAGATTCTGTGTGGCTAGTTTTCTTAGCGCATCAAAGTTAAGATGTGAGAACTTTTGATGCCATAGCCAATTTTCATCACTCTTATGAGAAACAAGACAGAGAGTGTCTTGTTCCATAGAGGATTCAAAGTCCAGAAGGTAAAGGTTTCCTTCTCTCTTTGCTGTGAGGATTGGATTTCCTGACTTCGTTTCTATAATGCAGAGACCTTTGCGAAATTATAACAATTACCAAAGGTCCACAACAACAAAGGTCTCGCTTTGGAATTCAGCTACTTAGAATATTGGGTTTCCCAGGCTCAGCTCCTCCTTCTTTCTTCTTAATCTGGTAATTATTTCATACATCATTTGTGTCTCTCCAGGCCACTTCCCATCTACTTCATGTTCTAACAGAACCTTTTCTTCTTGGTCTGTCAGATACATGTGGCTTAGGTTCTTAGATGTGGCCATATACCCATATTGTTTATTAATTGTATCTCATCATCAAATCCTACTTCTTCTTCTAACGTTTCTACCATAGGTTCTTCCTCTGGTTGCTCATGCCTTTTTTCATCTTGAACATAATTTGAATTGGAAAAAGAATTTTGAAAAAAAGAATGTTGAATAAAGGAATAGGGTATTATTGCAAGACATGAGTTTTGTAAAACTTCCTCCTACTTGTCTTCTAGCTCATCACTTGGGTTTTTAAACTCCCCATCAGAACTAGGAATCTGTATTGAGGCCTTTGTTTCCATGAAGTTTTCTTCCACTCCGGTTCCTCCCATCTCTTCTTTGTTTCCCCTATCACCACCTTGTATTCCTTCTTCATTTTCTCCTTTTGTTTCCTTTCCCATGTTTACAGGCTCCTACAACCCTAGTCTTTTTCCTTTCTCCCCTTCATGATCATCAGAATCATTTTGATCATCATGCTTTCTTTTAAAAGACCCAACATGCTCCTTAAACTTAGATTGTGGAGGTATCTTTTGATTAAGGTGGTCATATATCTTAGATCCACCAGGTCCTCCTTTAGCTAATTGTATTGGGCTGTTGTGGCAAAGTCTCATGTGTTTGGCATATAGGCTTTGGGCATGGCAGCGATTGGGTTTTTAGAGGAAGCCAATGGATAACATGGGGGTTGTCTAGGTGTTTGGGCTTGTGTTTGAGGGTGGTTCATTTGTTGCTTCTTTAGGGTTCCAAGGTGGCTTAACATAGTGGCTTAGAAGTTAGCATGCATCTCAATCATTTTGTGTGAGAGAATCTCAAAATTTTTGAGAATGCAACTTTGAATGACTTGGAACTCTTATTTGGAAACTAGGGTTGTGCAAAACCCGACTCTACCCGAATTACCTGCCCGAAGAAATCCGATCCGAACCAAAAAATTTCACCCGAGTTTACCCGATGTCTGAATCCGATTTTTAAGTCGGGTATGGCGGATGGGGTAGGATCTCACCATCCACCCCCCGAATCCGCCCGAAACCCGAACACCACAAAACTCAAAAGGGTTACTGTTAGCTACTAGCAACTCAGGGATAATAGGTTTGTTTAATACAAATCAGTTGATCACTTGATTGCATTTGCATCCATGAGGACTACTGATCTAAGTGAAGGACAAATGCATTGGTGTGAACTGTGAAGACAAGATGACCAAAGTGAGAGTTTGTGAATTGTGATGGGAAACTACAAAGAGATTCTTCCCCATTTTTCTTTCCTGCACATTAGCTAGCTCCTCAGAAGTCAGACCCCACCACCATACGGGTGCTTAACTGCTTATTGCTTTCATGACTAGATTATGATTTATGAATGTGCACAACTGCACATCACACCATTTCTTTGCTTATCTTGTTGTTTTTAGGACAATAAACCAATCACAATATAGTGAGTTCAACAATGACCATAAGATCGATGGCTTGTTTGTTTTTAATTTTGGGTTTTAAATTTGTGTTTGTTTCATTGTTTGTTTGTTTTTTTGTTGTTTGTTTGCTGATTTGCTAGCTGCTAGTCACCCGAACCCGACCTGAAATAGACCCGAACCTGAGATGCCCCGAACCCGAACCCCGAACTGTATATTTCAGGTTGTGGAATTGTACCCCAAAACCCGATCGGATTAGCCTTTATGGGGTCCGACCCGACCCGACCCGTGCACAACCCTATTGGAAACAAAGTTTGAAGCCAAGACTTGAAGGGCTTGCCTATTGCCATCCTCCACTTTTTTGACCTTCTCCAACTGGTCCTCTGTGAGTAGAATTGAGCTACCTACTCCGGCTAACTTTTCTCCCGGATTCTCCTTCATGTTGACCACCATTTCCTCCAAGCCATTAGGGTACTGATTGTCCGTCAATTCATTTAATTTTGAGTGAATTTCAAAAGTCACTCTTACAAGAGTCACTAAAGTTGTGAAACTATATTTGTGTGACTATTGTAGATAGGAACCCAAGATCAACAGATGATCATGTTTGCAATCCTATACCAGGTGTAGGTTGGCCTATTGATGTGATTAACACATCATGTACAACAGATGTACTTATGTATGAGACTTTGTTGATGTTCATCTCACCAGGACTTCCACCCATCATTCATTATAGGAATGTCTATGGGTGTTGTTACAGAATGATGGACAATCTGTGAGGGTATGTCACATAGCCATGTCCTAGTGTCCAAAGGAAGGGCAGATTTAGGTGCTGCCATAGTTTCAACATGAGATGGACTCTCAGACTCTATGTGCACAAAAGAAATACGAGGAGGGGACATATGTTCCTCTGATTCAACATTGACCACCTCCAAATGAGGGGTTAATTGTGGATGTGCTGCTTGCCCCGAAAGTGTTATTGAAACACCTCCTTGATGAGAAGGCAGTGAGTGGCAGGGTGGGGTTGTAGCAAGAGTTGGCATCTGCCTATTTCAATATCTCCTACTAAGAATTATGGAGAGATAGGTGATGTGGGTGCCCGAATTTTGGTGGTTAATGCAAGGTCCTCTTGTTCTTTTGACCTTGTTCCCTCAGCCTCTCTTTCATTTTTACCTCTACTACCTAGGCTCTCAAATTCATTTTGCCTCTCTGCACTCTGAAGAGACGCATCCCTATGGGTCTCCTCCCCTACACTCTTATTTTTAGACCCCTCACCTCTCATTATAGTAGGGGAAGCTTCTTGGGCAGGATCTGCCGATTCTGACAGTCCCATAGAAGCATAATAATCTAACAATACGCTGTTATCATTCCTAATGTATGCCCTTAGCTACATAGGGAGGGGCAGGTGTTGATTAAAAACATAGATAGGTACAGAAGATACCTTGGGAGAGTCCATTGTAAAATGAGGAGCTTGCTCTTCATCCTCTCTTCTTGGGATCCTCTGCTCCAAGTGCATTGCCCCTTTGACACAGAGTTGGAAGAATCTCTGGAAGGGAATGTATCCAGGAGGCTTTGTTATGTATCCCTTGATCTTTCCATGAATAGCTTGGCATAATCATAATGCATATTGAATGCCAATCCATGGAAGATCTTGAGTATTTTCCTTGAGGCTTGATTCAAGCTTGTTGCTTTTACAAACAAGCACTTGTTGACACAGGAGAATAAGCAATACCAAACAGGAGGTAAATCCCTTAAACTTTTTTAACTTAAAAATGAGTTTCTTATAGACAAAACTGACTCACACTCATCTCCTATCCTTTCAAGAGCTACCCTCCTTACCGACCTTATCAACTACATTTGATGGTTTTTCAACCACCACCGATAAAAGAATGTTGGTTGAGTAATCTCAGAAAGAAGATAGAACAGAAACCCGAAGACGCACGACCATGGTCTCGACCTTACCAACACCAGGGGTGTATAGTCAAGGGTAGTGAAAGTGGAGCAAGAGAGGAAGATGAATGTGCAGTTCCATTTTGACTTCCTTCAATCTTTTAGCTCTCTTGTTATCCTTAGTAGTGATTTCCCTATTCTAGTGCAAGACACAAGGAGAAGCATGAGTGGATCAGTCTGGATAATTCTCATTTCGTGTTCATTGTACAACTACCAATTCAATCTTGAGATTTAGTAAGAATAGCAGACGGTAGAAGACGACCAGTAGAGTAGGTGCTCCATCTCGTTCCTGTTCACCCCGATGAAAAAATGGGATTTAAGAGGCTAGCGAATCAGAATTGTATGGAATGTCCTACTCCTGCCCAAGCATTCTGATCAACCAATCCCCTATTTCAGTCCACAACCCTTGCCACTATGACTCCAAGAACGTTTACGAGGTCAGTGAGCCACTGCTAGGAGGACTGTCCTCACTGAACCTGAAAAAATATTAAATAAATTCGTCCAGGGAAGTGATATAATTTTTTTCCAAGGTGGTTGTCCAAGACGTGATGAAGGGAAGGAATTTAGAGAACAAGATATAGCACTCTCCTGATTCCGAGCATACTCGTGGAGCTGCAGTTTCGATTATTGTAGAAAGAATAACAGGAGTCGTCTTAGGAAATGACTTAGATCTTGTGAGAAAGCAGAAAGTAGGGTGCCTAACAAAAATACTTGTTGTTCCAGTTTCAATCAATCTTGTTACATTTCAATTCAAGAACACCTAGTTCAACAATGGCAGAATATGAGTAGAGAGAAAATTTCTTCAAAGGTTTTTGTATTAGCTTCAAAGTGATTAGAATAAGAATGAGAAAAGACTTCTAAAATTACAAGGCACCTACACTATTTATACAAGGAAAATAACAAGGAAAATAAGTCAGAAGCTTGAATACAATATTTAAGCACCAATTTTAAACCCAATATTGTTTCAATCAATCTTGTTACAATTCAATTGAAGAACACCAAGTTCAACAATGGCAGAATATGAGTAGAGAGAGAATTTCTTCAAAGGTTTTTGTATTAGCTTCAAAGTGATTACAATGAGAATGAGAAAGTACTTCTAAAATTACAAGGTACCTACTCTATTTATACAAGGAAAATAACAAGCAAAGTATAATTACAACCACAAGCCTAAATACAACATTTAAGCACCAATTTTAAATCCAACATTCTCCCCTTTTGGATTCAAGTTCTAGATATAGAAAATCATGATCGTCTTAACCTAAGATGAGTTTCAAATCTTCTTATCACATTCTGATATTCAATCTTCTCGTCAAATAACTCCAGTACTTTAAGAAGCAAGAACCTTTCTCTTAAATTCATTTTGGTAGACCGAAGCTTTGTCATCCTGGACTTTCTTCAACTCAAGCTGTTTCCTGATAATCTTGATCATTCCATCATTGTACTTTTTAAGTTCATGGACCTTAGAAATCTCTTAGCACCCTTAGAGTTCTCATAAATGACACCCAACTTCGGATCTTCAAGAATCATGTCGAGATGGTAACCATCAATGTCTTCCAGATCTTGAATAGGCTTCTTCAGATTGACATTCTTCTGATTGCTCTCGTAGCCCATCTGAACATATATTATAGAAGACAACTTACTTTGACTTTTTAGATCTTTTGATGGCTTCCAAACCTCTAAAAACTCCTTCCAATCGAACAGTTTGGTTTCCGAAATCATTATACATAAACTCCAAATAGTCCAAGTACAGATTAGGAAAATCAACTTCATTAAAGTACCACTCTTTACCATCTTGCCTTATGACATGAAAGACATGATACTATACTCTTACGAGTTTTCTGGCTTCTACCTTTTTGATCGAGACAATCCAGTGTTTTGTTCTTCAAGAAGACAAAACTCACACCAAAGAACCTTCAACGAAAGTTGAAGACTGAAAATGAAGATTAGAGAATGGCGAGTACGTGATCTGAAGCGGTATTCAGTGATTACAACCTGGTCTACACATGTGTGAAGACTGCCCAAACCTCAACGAATGCTGAAGAGACCTTCAGGTCATTCCAGCATTTAGCGATCAAAAGAAGCTTGTTGAGCACGATTGATTTTGTCTTGTCCTAATACACAAAAAGGACAAACCCATACCCTTTCTAAAGTATAGTACAATTATCGAGCCGATTAGTTGGCTCTATTACCCACCAACTTTGTGTAATGATGTCTGCTCATGAACAAGCTTTTGTACTATTCACTGTATCAAAGGCCAAATCTTTCTCTAAAGTCTTGACACGTGTTCTAACCCTACTACGTTGCAATAAATGTGCATTTAATGCAATGGGTATAAATAGATATGTTCTATCTCCATGCAGAGATACTAATACTTACTCTTGAACTCTAACTTATGTTCATAAGTAAAAGAACACACATCTAGGAACACAATACGCTTATCTTCAAAAGCAAGTTAGAATCTCTTTCTGTATTCTAAAATAGCTCTTACCCAGAAAGAACTAACATCCTTCTAAGTCTTTTACAACAAATCTTTTCTCTATTTGCTAAGAACTAGTGTGTTAGATTGTTTAGATATGTTTGTTGGTCCCTTGAGGGTCTACAAGAGTAGTAAACAGTTTGTAGAAGGAGGGGATGAATACAAACACAATATTTTCAAATTTAAAATATATATTGATAAAGAAGATCAATACATATTTTACAAGTCTTTAGTTACATACTAAATCTTAGCAAATACAAGAAAAGAAATGCTGTAGAGAAGATCCTTTACTTAAGCTAGAAAATGCTTGAAGTAAAAATTAGGGTTAGAGAGTGAGTTGCACGCACTCTGCATGGAGAAGAAACACTTCTATTTATACCCAGTGTATTAAATGTTCATTTAATGTAATATGGTAGGGTTAGAGTGCGTGTCAAGCCTTAAGAGGAAGGCTTGTCCTTTACTACAGTGAATAGTACAAAAAACATTATTCATTAGCAGACATCCTTACCTAAAGTTGGTGGACAATACAGTCGATTAGTCGGCTCTGTACCGTACCAACAATTGTTCTAAGCAAGCTTCTTTTGATCGATGAATGCTGGAATGACCTGAAGGTCTCTTCATCATTCACTAAAGCTTGAGCAGTCTTCACACATATGTAGACAGACTTGTAATGTAACATCCAATTTCTAATATGCCCAAATTATTTGCTAAGTATATTTAATTATTAGGTTAAAGAGAACTTATGATTTAGTGGGAGTTTAGGTTTGAAATTTTAGAATTATACTTCTTAGGAGTATATTAGAGGATTTAGGAATATTTTACGGCAAAGATACGTAAAACTGATTTTCTTGGGAGATCTTTTCTGGAATATTGTTATTGGATGTTATAGATTATCTCTTTATGAACGTGGAGGCGAAAACCTCATAGAAAACGGAGGTCCGAGCGAAAAGTTATGAATAATTTAAGTGTTAATGGTCAAAATGGGTACCTAGCCGGGTAAACCCGGCCCAACTCGAGTTTTCGCATTATAAATCGGATTTTTGGCCCATTTTTCTTGTCATTTAAGTCCAGAACTCACACACACACTAGAGGTGCGATTTTCACACACATAAGCTCGATTCAACTCAAATCAAAGAGGAACAACAAGATCTTTGAAGGATTTGATCATCAAGTAAGGTATAATATATTTTTGCACTTGTTCTTGGTTGACATTCTTGTTATATAGGTTGCATGTTGAGATAGAGTTAGGATTTCATATGGGTTTGAACTTAAGTGTATAAAATGAGTACATTTTAGTAGTTATGGCTTGAAATGATCATTAGATTCAAGAGATTATCAAGATTTAAGCAAGTTCATCATATGAACTTTGACTTGATCAAGTCAATAATTTGGAAGAGAATATAAATAATAAAATAAAGGTTGGATTTTGGTTGTTTATGTCAAATATGTTATATTAAGTTGAGATTCAGAAGTTGGAATAATTTGGGATCGAAATGGTTTGATAAGAATGTATGAAAATGAGAATGTTGACTTAAGAATGCATTGAAAGTGTACAAAATTTGAAAAATTGTATAAAATCGTAGAAAAATCCAAATGAGGTAAGACCAATTTCCTTAGTTAGATAATTGAGTCTAGTTTATTTCTTATTTATGATCAAGTCATGAATTCGAGTTTAAAATGGGCAAAACAGATCTGCATGCAGCAACTGTACATAGAAATTTAGGTAAGGTGTTCAAATAGGATATGTGCATACCATGAGTTTCTTATCTTGGTTACTTATGTGATTTTATACATTTACTCTAGGGGGTAATTAGGACATATTTTGATGCTTTGGAAGCAATCTAAGTGTGGTGGCTTAGACTTGCTTTGTGATCTCATTTTGGAGCTTTTCGGTATTATACGGTTTCTCGGTGAGTTATATAGTTAATTGTTACATGTTGATTTGAACATATATATTTTCATACGAATGTTTTTGGTCTTGAATTGAGTCACACAATCTTGACTTGTCTTTGATTCCGTCTCTTGAGTCTATTCCATATTACTATCTCGGTACATCGGTTTGCTTCCTAGATTCGAACTCGTTGTCTTGTTCCTTGAATTGTACGCCATAGTATGGGTACTACTTCGTGTGGCACGCTGAAGTTTATGGCAAAGTCAAGATCCCGGGTTGGACGGGTGAGACTTTCTGCGATTGTGAATACTCATTGTTCGAAGAGGAGGAAAAGCAATAAGTAGGGAACCTTGACACATACCCGGTAGAAGAAAGCGGGCAGTGCGAGGTTTCCCGTAATGTACGGTTCTGATTCAGACTTTGGCATGAGCCCGGGAGGTGAAGGACGGGGTGATGCACTGTCCTCGTTATGTTTACCGATTCGATCTCTTGGTTCTTGATATTTATTGGTATTCTAACGTTGCTGAATATATTTGGTTGTTGATCCTGTTTCCTTGTTGTATTGAGCATCAATGGTATGGTATATTATGGTGATTTGAATATGGAATCCTATGATCTTAGCATCCGGTACGTAATTGTTTACTCGGTTTCTTGTAAGTTTCGGTTTGCATTTGTATGATGTCTTGAACTCTTTTATTGATAAGAGTTTATTATGTATGTTTATAAACATGTGCGATATTGATATGTAATACTTAACTATTTAACTCACTAAGTGTTGGCTTACCATTTAAGTGGCAACAAAAAGAAAGAACCCGTTGTTTGACTGGAAGATTTATCGGGGAACCTGAAGATTACAATCTTGCTTTTGGGTAAATAGTAGCTTATTACCGTATCTCATAGTTGTAGTATGTGTAGCTTATATATAGTCTTGTCCCGTATTCTTTTGCTACATAATTCGGGTTGTAAGTAAAAACTCCGTTATATCCGGTTTGGAATTATGTTTCGGGTGGTTCTATCACTAAAATAGAACGGATATTTCGAAGTTTTTCTAGGAAATTAATATCCCATATTTTGAGGATAATTAATGTTATGCCCAGATCTGTGTATTTCAAAGGGTTGGTCCATTTTCATCGCCTCTGGACCATTTCATCGCCTCTGGACCAATTCATCGCCTCTGGTCCATTTTCATCGCCTCT
>NW_020200697.1:65853-119486 GCF_001531365.2 Cynara cardunculus var. scolymus | reverse complement strand
TGGTCCATTTTCATCGCCTCTGGACCAATTCATCGCCTCTGGACCAATTCATCGCCTCTGGTCCATAGGGGCTCTTGTCTTCTTCCAGACTTAGTGATTAAAATGTTTTTAAATGTCAGTTTCAGTGATTCTCTTATTACTGACATTGAAGTCCTAGAAAATATACTCTAAGTGATTTTTAGTTTTTAAACTTGAAACCATCACTAAAGCTTTTCTTCTTCAGTGATCAAAATGTTTTAAAAGGTTTATTTAGTGACCTTTCTATCACTGAATATTACTCTTCAAATTTCTTAAAAWCCTTTTCGTTTTTAAAAAGAAATAGTTAATGAACCGTCWTAATGACGAYATTCTMTGTTTACAATACGAAACAGTTTGAGAYGCGYAAAAAGGTYTGACACACGCGACCTACTTTATCCYCCATCCAATCATGGTTGAGAACGTGYCATATTTYTCATCATGGCCTTTCCTCAACCGTCGTATTTTTCCTCYCTCCTACTTTGCTTCTCTCTCCTCCTACCTATAAATATGGGATCTCTTCCCTCATATTTTCTTTACGCTTACAAAAATCTTTGACGAAACTCTACCCAAAAGAATTTGCAAGCAAGAACTCAATAACAACTAAGAACTCAAAATCTTCGACCTTCTTCWCAACWACTCTAAGGTCGATACTTATTTTTGTTTAAACTTAGAACAATTTCTTCATCTTTCTATGAAACATATGTTTGCTATTTTTAGAACTTTGTTCTCTTAAAACACAAACATAAAGATTAATAACACATTCTGTTTTTTTGGTTATAATCTTGTTTCAAAAACAGTAATCTACTTGAAAAACCCTACTATCTCATCATGGATTTTTCGAGAGAAGTTTTATTGTTCTAAAACTTAAAACGATAAACAAATCTTGGACTACTAACAACTGTTTCTCTCTCTTATTTTCTTACCAAAAATAGAAAATGGCTGCCAAGAATGTCAACTTCTCGATTGAAGACATCTCCTTCAAGGCTAACAACCATGTTGCCTTGTTGGACATTCCATCAGACAAAAC
This sequence comes from Cynara cardunculus var. scolymus, assembly GCF_001531365.2. Taxonomy (NCBI): domain Eukaryota; kingdom Viridiplantae; phylum Streptophyta; class Magnoliopsida; order Asterales; family Asteraceae; genus Cynara; species Cynara cardunculus. The sequence continues at coordinate 118,441 of NW_020200697.1, read as the reverse complement.
TATTTACGAGGACGTTGCTATATTCCTCAAGATGTCCCCACTTGCCTTTTCTCTCAACCATGAACCTGTCATGGTTAGGTAGGCCCTTCAGCAATTCTGGTTGACTGCTGAAGTGGTGCAAGAAGAAGATAAGCACGATCGACGGGTGGAGAAAATCTCCTTCACTTTTAACCGCATGACCGTCAACTTTGGCGTGGCCACTCTAAATCATGCTCTATGATTTCCCAAGGGTCCCTTCGACAGCGAACCCTCCACTACTGAGATCATTGCTTGTCTCAATGCCATTGGATATCAATGGCCAGTGAAGAAGGACTCTAGTGAACCTATTAAGTCACTGTCCAAGATTGAGAAGAACAGAATGTCAGCGGTCTGACAATATCTCTTCTCCCACTTCATCCAATCTATGGGTTGAAAGACTGGCGAACAAGATCAGGCCTCCCGTGTTGCCCTCATAAGAGGATTATCAGCGATTCAACATCGGGCGATCAACTACGCTGTTGTCATTTTCGATGACCTGGCATTGAAGCTGAACAAGCACCAGCGAGAGAAGGTGGTGCCCTACACCAAGTTATTCTCCATGGTTTTCGCCAAAATCTTTGACAAAAAATACTCCAAGGAAGGTAACCTCCCAGTCTGTAGGCTTGGATCCAAGATTCTGGATCACAAGCTTAAGGAAGGAGATGTTGCACTCTCCTCAGTGGAGAAATTCTCCTCCTTCTCCTCCTCAGGTGGTGAAGACAAAGGCAACCCCCCCCCCCCCCGCGTCTATCCCAGCCACCAAAACCCCTTCTTCCAAACTTCCTTCACAACCAACTTTTGGTTCTCTTAAGAGAGCCAAGAAATCCAAAAAGGGGATAGCCACATCACTAGATGTGACCTCTCTACAGGTCTCAGCTATTGAAACTAGCCTTAACCCCGAGGCAATTTCAACTAGCTTCCCAAGCTCTTCACTGATACCTGACATCACTGTCGTATCAATGGTACGTACCCCAACCACCTCAATGACTCAAATCACTGAAGATGTGAATATGAGCAGCGCCACCGCTGAACACCCACAAGTTCTCTCAGCCATCTTCCCCTCCGCTCCTTCCTTGGTCTCCACACGTGTCCATGATCCATCAGTGAATGTCCTCCCTGATGATGAGACACACACCACTGGATTTGAGGTAGCTCCTCTTGAGGCTCCTTAGTATATTGGTGCTCATCCTCTCGAGCGCACCAAGGAGCCAACCAACGATAATTCTTTAGATGTTGCTGATGACCCCTTAAGTATTTCATCTTCCTACCTCTTCACTTCTTCTAAACCGGAGCTTCTTTTTGCTCACTCTCCTTCACTTTCAGGTCCGTCTGAGGCTCAAGCCATGGATCAAGAAGAGGAGGAGTACGACATGGCGATGGATGTCAAGCTCATTCTTCCAGCTGTTTAGACTGTCCTCATAAAAATGGACGAAGTCCATAAGGACATGCCTCACAAGGAAGACGTCACTGTAGACCTCTCAGTTGTCAAGGCTGAAGTCTAAGAAGTCAAGAGCCAGCTCTCCTCTCTCCAAGAGGCGATTAGAGCTAATGCTGATACCATTGCTGCTCTCACAAGCAGGGCTGATGAAGCACAAGCTCAGTCTCTCCAGCAGGCGGAGCTCCTCCAACAAGTCCTGGTCACTATTCGCCAACCAGCACCAATGATTCCTCCCTCCTTCACTGCTGGTGACCGCGCTCAGCTTTAAAGCACAAATTTTTGGTCCCCATAGGGGCTCTGGTCTTTCTCCATACTTAGTAATTTCAGCAGCATCTTCAGATTTCTCATCCTTGGCCCCGATTGCTTTCATAAAACTTTTAGAATAATTAGGATCAATTTTTGGTCCTGACAATAAATAAATTATATTTTATTGGAGAATTTTATAAAATTGGAAATTTGGAGATTTTTTAAGTGAGATGTTACATGTATCCCTGAATACCGCTTCAGATCATGTACTCGCCAGTCTCTAATCTTCAGTTTCAGTCTTCGATGTTTGCTGAAGGTTCTTTGGTGTGAGTGTTGTCTTCTTGAAATATTGCTGTCTCTGATAGATTTACAATGCAAGTTCTTTAGCCATCACTGAACATGCTCAGTGAAGATCGCTGGAACTGAAAAGACAGAAACATAAATACAACGTATAAGTGAAAAAGAGATTATCATCAAATCACTGAGAGAGAGGATCAACAATCTCCCCCTATTTGATGATAACAAGATAACATAAAGAGGGTTATCTTATCAAAAGATAGTAAGGAAAAGTTATATATAAAGTACATGTCCTTAAGATCGATGACTTTTCCAGGCATGCTATCATCTATCTAGAGCAAGAGGTAAACCAGATGACCCATTGGACATAAATGTAGCTCTGACATTCTCTAAAATCTGACTTCACCTTCACAGTCAAGGAATATAACTCCTAACTCGGGTTTAAAATGCACAGAGTTGGGTGTATAGGGACCCTTATCTGGCAAGTCAATATTCAACATAGAAATGTCTGTACTCTGATGACCCTTCAGGATTTCATCGAAGGAGAACCTTGTTTCATGTTCGTTCCTTAGAAATGGTCCATCATTAGGATCAGAGAGTTTGAGTTTCTTCTTCCCACCTTTCTTTAGAGATGGCCTGTTAGGGACCTTGACATACCTGGACATCCTTTTGATGAGCTCGCTGATGGTGTCCTCAATAAGTGTCTTATGTCTCGATTTGGATCGCTGAATGGCTTGTCTGATCTCCCTCCATTCGCTGTATCCATAACGGCCAAGGTAAGAAGGGTACTCGGGAACGGCATCAAGATTGTACCGGGTGATGAGCATTGAGACCAGCGTTCCACCGTCTTTAGAACGTCCGCTGATGCTGACGCTGATAATCGGGCGGGGACTGATTCTCTTTTTCAGCTTTGCTTCGCTCCATCGCTTGTCCTTTTCCTCTAGCTTCAGGTTCTTCTCATGCTCAGCTTCTGCAATAGAAATAAGTTTAGCCTGGGCTTGGACATCGTTCACCTTTTTCTTGGAATTCTTCTTGGGAAGGACCTTTTCAGCTAGTGACTTGGCCAGCTTCAAGATGTCTTCAGTCTGCTTCTTTTGAAGCTCTAGCTCTTCTTCAGCCCTTAATGTCTCGAGTCTTTCAGTTTCAGACAGGAAGTCAAACTCACCACCACTAGAGGTACGAAGAGGGATTTTTACTCTAGTCTGGTCGAGTGACTCCTTTAGCTGAGACATCTGCTGGTCGGTAGGAGCACAAGAGATGGGTTGATCAGGTACCTGCTCCAGTCGACTGCAGGTTGTTGATGGAATGTGAAGTTCATAGTTTGAAGTAATCACTACCTGAGAGGTAGAGTCTTCAAACAAAGGTTGTTGAGGGATATTGAACAATACCTTCAAGTTTCCTTCATCAGCGACCGCCTTGCCTTTCGACTTGGGGTCTTGGTTCCCTGATGGAGTAGATTCACCTTGCCTTTGCTCCCCCTGGGATGTAGAATCCCTGAGAGCAACTCCTTTGGTGACGGTTGATGGCTTCTGGTACTTGATGGTAAWGTCATCTTCATCATCATCGTCGTCGTCGCCATCTAGATCACTTCCGGGGTCTGGAATGGTAGGTTCATCATCTTCATCATCATCATCATCATCATCATCATCATCATCATCACCAACAACAGTGATGGTAGGGGCATCATCCCTAGGGATGGCATCGACATCCTCAGCTGGAGCAACAGCTTTGGTGGTCGGGTTATAGGAGCAGCAACCGCTTCAGCTCTAGGAGCCTCAGCTTCGACTACAAGGGAAGCTGATACTGGACCAACAGCCTGAGAAGGAGCAGAAGTAACATTGGATGATTCACCAGCGTTGGACCTCATCTCCCCCTCTCTGGCTAAAACTTGAGAGAATAGGCCAGAGAGTTCGTCCAAGCGCTGACGTTGGAGAACCATTATTTCCTCTAGCCTTTGCAAAGCGTTGGCTAGAGTTGTCGTTGCCTCACGCGTCTCATAGAGCTGGGTGCGATCACTGGCAGAGAAAGAAGGTGGGATCACTGGAGCTGGTTGACAGACAACGTCCAGGATCTGTTAAAGAAGGCCAGTCTGCTGATCAGCGATAGCCTGAGCATCGTCAGCCCTGCTGTGAATAACAACAATGGCATCGATGTTGGCTTGAACAGCTTCTTGGAGAGTCTGGAGATGACTCTGAACTTCTTGAACGTCCGCCTGGTTGGTAAGGAAGTTCGCATCAAGATCACCCTGGCGGGACATCTCATGGTGGACTTTATTAATCCTGTAGAGAACGGTATCAACGGCTGGAAGGAGAAGTTTGATGTCTGACGCCATATCATAATCATCATCGATCTCTTCATCTCCTCCATCATATTTCTCTCTTTCTTCCTCTTCCACTTCCTAAGCATCAGACTGATGCATTGAAGAAGGACCTGCAAAAGAAGAAGTGTGAGCTGAAGGCTCAAGGTTAGAAGAAAAGAAAGGATAGAAATATGGAATAACTGAGGGGCCATCAGTGACATCAAAAAGATTGTCACTGGCGTGAGCAAAGATGTCCTCAAGAGGATAGACATCTGTATGCTGAGGAGCATCGAGAGGAGCAACCTCAGGTCCAGTGGTGCGCGTCTTAGTATCACGAAGGACAATCGCTGATACATCATCGACATGTGTAAAGACCAAAGAAGGAGGAGAAGAGAAAATGGTCGAGAAGAGACATGGGTGTTCAGCGGTGGCGGCGCTGATATTCACACCTTCAGTGATTTGGGTCACTAAGGCGGTTGGGGTAGGTACCACTGACACGATAGTGATAGGAGAGATCACTGAAGAGCTGGGAGGGTGAGCAGAAGACGTCTCAGGGATAAGGCTAGTTTCAATAACTGAAGCCTTTTGAGAGGATCCAGCTAGAGACGTGGCTGTCCCCTTTTTGGACTTCTTGGCTCTCTGAGGAGAACCAAGAGTTGGTTGAGAGGGTCGTTTTGAAGGGGTTTTGGTGGCTTGGCTGGAAGCAAGGGGGAGGGGTTTACCCTTGTCGTAAGAGAAGAGGTAGTGATGGACACAATAGAAGTTAGTGCCACATCTCTGTCCCTCAGCTTATGATCTAGAATCCTGGATCCAAGCTTGAAAACCTAAAGGTTTTCTTCTTTGGGGTAAAGATCTTTAAAGATCTTGGCAAACACCATTGAAGGAAACCTGGTGTAAGGCACCACATTTTCTCCCTGGTGCTTGTTCAGCTTGAGCACCATTGTCATCGAAAATGACCACAACATAATTTATATTGCGACGCTGAATCGCAGATACGCCTATGGTTAAGGTGATCCTAGAGGCCTGGTCCTGACCTCCAGTTTTTCCACCCATGCACTGGATGAAATGAGAAAACAGGTATTGCCAGATGGCTGACATCCTGTTCTTCTCAATCTTCATTAAGGACTTCAGAGGGGCGTTGGAGTCCTTCTTCATTGGCCACTAGTAGCCAATGGTGTCGAGAAGCGCGATGATCTCGGCGGTAGAGGGTTCGCTGTCGAAGGGGCTTTTGGGAAGACGGAGAGCCGACCGGAGTGTGGAAACACCAAAGTTCACTTCCATGCGATTGAAAGTGAAGTTGATCTGCTCCACCTGGCGTTCAGTTTTATCTTTGACTTCGACAACTTCAGCAGTGAGCCAGAACTGTTGAAGGAGTTCTTTCACCATGATGGGCTCATTGTTGAGTGCGTAGCCCAAGGACGACTGTTTGAGGAAGTCAGCCGCATCTTGGTAATACGCCTTGGAGGATGGTATCTCCAACAAGGCAATGTGTTTGTGGGCCTTGATGGAGATCTCGTCAATGGAGAAGTTGACGTTCTTGGCAGCCATCTGTTTGTATTAATAAGAAGTAGATCAAACAGGTTGTTAGAAATAAACCAAGAGTTTATGGTTAAGATTATAGAACTTTTTTTTGAACAAATAAAAACTTCTTTTGAAAAAACCTTAAAAGATTAGGGTTTATCAAGTGAAATATGTATAAAGAAACAAGATTATAACCAAGAAAGAGATGATTAAAAACCTTTATTGTTTAATGTATTTAAGAGAACAAGATTCTTAAAATAGATTAAACGTTTCTTATAACAGAGGATAAAGAAAAAGAAAAAGATATCGACCTTAGATGTAAGAGAAAGAGGTTGAAAGAGCTTAGAAGGTTTTTGAGAGTTCTTGCTTTGGGAGAATTCTTGCAGARTTTCGTCTAAGAATTTTGTAAGCGTAAAAAGAAAAGTGGAGAAGAAGTCTCATATTTATAGGTAGAGGAGAGAGAAATAATATGAGAGAGAAAAAAGACGACGGTTCGGGAAAGTGGTCATGATGAAAAAGATACCACGTTCTCATCCATGATTGGATGACATTAAATGAGGTAGCGTAATGACAGAACCTTTTGCGCGTCTCAAAGCGTTGCGCATAGTAAATAGAGAATGTCATATAAAGACGGTTCATTAACTATTTTCTTTTAAAAACAAATAGTTTTTAAGAAAATGAAGAGTCATACAGTGTCTAAAGAAACATTGATAAGACCGTTAAAAACATTTTATCACTGAAAAGAAAGATTTAGTGAGGGTTTTAAGACATCAGATTCAGTGAGAAGAGAGTCACTAAAACTGGCATTTAAAAAAACGTTTTAATCATTGATAAGAAGAGATTGAGTGATCGTTTTGAATTTTAAGAAAAGTACAAAGATATACTTAGAGATGAGGTTAATGACAAGAGAATCACTGAGAACACCTTTTAAAAACATTTGTCACTGAAGAAGAAAAAGCTTCAGTGAAGGTTTTAAGGTTTAGAAAAGAGAAGAGTAATCATACCTGAGAGAATAGATATATTTACTCAAAAGTTCAGTGTTAGAGATAGAGCACTGAATCATTTCACTTACTGAGCGATGTTTAATAGTTGAAGATTAATCTTCAGTGTTCAACATACCCAATTCGCTGATCAAAATATTAAATCTTGTCTCATCAAGATACTTGGTGAAAAGGTCAGCGAATTGATACTCAGTTGGAACGAAGTGAAGTTCAATATCACCATTCATAACATGATCTCTAATAAAATGATATTGGATCTCGATATGTTTGGTSTTGGAGTGAAGTACAGGGTTGTTTGCAATAGCAATAGCACTAGTGCTATCACAATAAATAGGAACCTTTGAAAACTGAAGGTCGTAGTCCAACAACTGATTTTTCATCCAAAGAATTTGGGCACAACAGCTACCGGCGGCTACATATTCAGCTTCAGTTGTTGATGTGGACACTGAATTTTGCTTTTTACTTGTCCAGCTCACCAACTTTCCACTTAAAAGCTGACAGCCTCCAGTGGTGCTTTTTCTATCAATTTTGCAACCTGCAAAATCACTATCCGAATAACTAATAAGGTCAAAACCTGAACCTTTAGGGTACCAAAGACTCATATTAGGAGTTCCCTTAAGATATCTGAATATGCGTTTGACAGCGATCAGATGGGATTCCTTAGGTTCAGCTTGACATCTTGCACATAAGCAAGTGGAGTACATGATATCGGGTCGGCTAGCTGTGAGATACAGCAGGGAGCCGATCATCCCTCTGTAAATAGTAACATTTACAGGTTTTCCATTTGGATCCTTGTTGAGAGTGAATGGAGGAGCCATTGGAGTCTTCATAGATGAACTGTTGGATAGATCAAACTTCTTCAACATGTCTTGAACATACTTACTTTGGTTGATAAAGATACCTTTATCTGTTTGTTTGATCTGGAGACCTAAAAAGAATGTTAGTTCTCCCATCATGCTCATCTGATATTCTTTCTTCATGCGTTCAGTGAAACAAAAACATAAAGATGGATTAGTGGAACCAAAAATAATATCATCGACATGTATTTGGACGAGAATGATGCGACCTTTAACTTTCCTAAGAAATAAGGTCTAGTCAATCTTTCCACGAGAGAATTTCTCAGAGATGAGAAAAGAAGAAAATGTATCATACCAGGCATGAGGAGCCTGATTTAACCCATAAAGAGCTTTATCCAACCTATAGACGTGGTTTGGATACTTGGGGTCGAGAAACGCTGGAGGTTGGTCAACATAAACTTCCTCTTGAAGTTTTCCATTAAGGAAAGCGCTCTTTACATCCATCTGAAAGACCTTGAAGTCTCTATGCGTAACAAAGGCTAGAAAGAGTCGAATTGCTTCAAGTCTAGCCACTGGTGCGAAGGTTTCGTCAATGTTAATTCCTTCTTCTTGTCTATAACCCTTAGCAACAAGCCAAGCATTGTTGCGGGTTACCACACCATCTTCATCCAACTTGTTGCGATAGACCCATTTGGTGCCTATCACTGATTTGTCAGATGGACGTGGGACAAGGTACCAGACTTTGTTCCTATCAAACTCAATGAGCTCTTCTTGCATAGCAAGAACCCAACTAGGTTCAGAATAGCATCATTGATTTTCTTGGGTTCAACTAAAGAAAGAAAGTTGACGAAGAGACAAATATTAACTAGACCACGACGTGTCTTGATACCTGCATCTGGATCACTAAGAATTTGATGAATTGGATGGCTTTTAATCGATCGTTGAGCCGGTAAAGGGGCTTCATCTGAATAAGCAAGTTCAGGTAGAGAAGAAGAGGCTTCAGTAGCAGTGTCTTCAGCAATAGGGACTATTGCCAATGGAGCCTCAGATTCAGCGACTGAAACGGGTTCAGAAACTGAAGGCATTTCATTCACTGATGGATCAGTGTTTGGCGTAGAAGGAGGAACACAGCTAATGGGCACTGCAGCAATCTCTGAAGAAGATGCGGTGGAGTGACTAGTTGTAACTAGAATGATGAGTGGATCATCTTTAGCTTCGGGAGATTCAATGTTGAGAAGTGCACTGTAAGAAGCTTCAGGTTGTCCATAATGAGAGAACATCCAGTTTTCTAATTCATCCTCATCATTTAAGATAGGTTTTGAATTAGCTGACCGAGATTCGTCAAAGGTGACATGAATAGATTCATCTCTTGTCTGTCTTCGTTTGTTGAATACTCTGAAGGCTTTGGATACAGAAGAATATCCAAGAAAGATTCCTTCATCAGCTTTGGAATCGAACTTTCCAAGTTGGTCGCGGTTGTTGAGAATATAACAAATACAACCAAATATGTGAAGAAAGCTTATGGAAGGCTTTCGTCCATGGAAGAGTTCATAGGCTGTCTTCTTGAATCTTTTCAYGATCAGCGATCGGTTTTRAGTGAAACAAGCGGTGTTGACAGCTTCAGCCCATAATTGAGTAGGGAGATGGGATTCGGTAAGCATTGATCGAGCAGCCTTAATGATTGTTCGATTTCGTCTTTTAGCGACCCCATTCTGTTGAGGAGTTCTCACTTAAGAAAAGTTGTGAGAGATTCCCTTGTCCTCAAAGAAGTTATCCATAGTACTGTTTTTGAATTCAGTGCCATGGTCACTTCTAATAGATCGTACTTTAACATTGTTTAGTACTTCTATGTTTTTGATGAACAAAATGATTTCTTCATGTGCTTCATCCTCGGATCTGAGAAAGAATACCCAAGTTTACCTAGCATACTCATCAACAATGACAAGTGTGAACTTCTTTCCAGCTAGGGATTGCACGTTGACTGGACCAAAGTGATCCATATGCAATAGCTGAAGAGGCGCAGTCACTAAAGAGATTTTCTTCGACTTGAAGCTAGCTCTTGTGTGTTTTCCTTTTTCACATGCTGAGCAAAGAGATTCCTTTGCAAACGAGTGTTGAGGAAGACCAGTGACAAGATCATTTCTTGACAGCTCACTAAGTTTCTTGAAGTTGAGATGAGATAGCCGTTTGTGCCATAACTAGTTAATATCTGATGAGGCTTTGGAGAAGAAGCAGCTATTCTTGGTGAGAGAAGAATTCATATTGATGATGTATACATTCTTTAGACGAGAACTGGTTAGAGCAACCTTATCATCTTTGTCAAGAACATGAAATGAATTCTTTGGGAATTTAACTGTATAATATTTATCACACAGTTGACTGATGCTAAGAAGATTGTGCTTCAGTCCTTCAACGTATGCAACGCGTTTGAAAGTTGTTGYACCRTTGGWTAATATACCAAAACCTTTGGTATATCCTTTTCCATTTCCACCGAAGGTTACGGAAGGTCCTCTTTCTTCCTTGAAATGAGTTAGAAGAGATTTATCTCCAGTCATATGTCTTGAACATCTGCTATCAAGATACCATATACCTTTGACATCCTGTACAAGGAAACAAAATAAGAATGCTATTGGTACCCAACTATTGGGGTCTAGCTTTGTTAAAGGCTTCATCATCTAATGCTGGAGAACCAGCATCAGTAGATGGCATCGCCGAACCTAAAGAGGTTTGAGTGGAAAAAGAAACAACCTCTGACACTACTAAGGTAGTTTCAGTGGAAGTCTTCACTGAGCTTGATAAAAAGGTTTCAGTGGTAGGAACTACAATGTCTGATGCTGAAGATTTTTTAGCAGGAGTTGTCTTCGCTAAGCATGAAGAAGAGGCTTCAACGGTTTTTTTTCACCTTGGTTGCTAGTGCAGCCTTTGTGGATGATTTCTCCTTGGTTGATTTCTCAGCCTTGGCTACTTTCTTGCCCTTAGCTGGCCAACCAGCTTTGGCAGCAGAAGGACACTTGCTGGTAATATGTGTTTTCTCACCACAGTGTTTACACTTCCAAAAGCTAAGAGTAGCTTTAGGGCGAGGAAGTATCAGACTAGAAGCGGGACCAGCTCCAAGAATTCCCTTCTCATTGGTTCTAGGAGGAACCTTTGAGGAATTGGATTCCTTAGGTGAAAAGTTCACCTTGAGCTGTGACTTGGATTTCTGATGGGATTCAGATTTCCTAGTCCCTGAAGAGGAAGAAACTTTACAAGCTGAAGGAATAGACCTAGATCTATTAGACTTGTTAGAATTCTTCGGAAGAGATGCCGTGACAATGGATTTACCTTTGTCTTTGCATCCATAACTCGAAGGAGTTCCTTCAAGATGACTCTCAGTAAAAGAGGAAGACTGAGAGAAAGAAGTGTTGGGAATAGATAAGATGAAGGTACCAAATTTGAGCATGGACATGTCTTTAACACATTCTTCTTGATCATAGAAGAATCCTAGACCAGTCGTTATCTTGGCGGGGATCTGAGCGTTAATAATCTCAGAGGCCTTGATGGAAGCTTTGCACCACCCTTTAATGGTAGCTTTCCCGGTCTTGAGTTCAGCGATTGCTTGCTCACGCTCAGCGATAGCCTTCTCATGTTCAACAGTGATGGCTTGGTTTACAATAACCTGATCTTTAAGATTTTCCTCGACAGAGGTTAGTTCTTTGATCTTAGAATGACAAATCTTCAATTGCTCTTGAAGATCAACGTTAAGCATTTCTGCTTTCGATTTGCCATTGAGGGCATTGTAAAGGTCAACCATCAGCGTATCCAGTGCAGAGAGACTAGAAGAAGAAGAGGGTTCATTCAACAAACATACCTGAGTAGAAGAAGAAGATGGCTCAGAAGAAGTAGACGCTTTTGAAGATTCTTCATCTGCATCTATGGCCATCAAGCAGACGTAGGCATTATCCTCTTCATCCGAGGATGATTCATCGGATGACTCAGCCCAGTCATGCTCTTCAGCAATAAGGCCTTTAGCCTTTCGCTGGTTGTTCTTCATCTTCGTGTACTTCTTGTTTAGTTTTGTGTATTTCTCATCTTTGGTGCTGAAGGAGGAAGGAGCTTTAGAAGATGGCGTCGCAGTCTTCTTTGATCTGTAATCACCTGCAAATTGTCTGGGCCGGTGACAGTTGTAGCAGACAGGTGAAGCCTTGTCTATTCTTTCAGACTTTGGCTTTTCCATGAGTGACAGCTGAGGAGATCTGCGAAAGTTGCTCTTACTGGCGAACCTCCTAAATGACTTAGTCAGGAGTGCCAGGGACTCATCAAACTCTGTTAAATCAAATTCTGGAATGTCCTCAAAGATAGAAGAATCTATCTCCGTGATAACAATGGGAGGAAGAAAATAAACAAAAGGGGTAGAAGAAGTTTCAACTGAAGAATCCTCAGAGATCAAAGCCAAAGGAGAGTTTTTCATTTCCCTGTACTCTTTTACAAGATTCCTCTTCAGTTGACGAGATTGTTCATGGTTAAGCAGAATCTCGTATAAAGTAGAAAGAGAAAGAATGGACATGTCATTAGACATCTTGAGACACATGGAAAAGGTGTCCCAAGACTTAGGAAGGCATTCTAGAAATTTGGTTAAAGTTTCAGAATTAGAATATTCTCAGCCGACAGCCCTAAGATCAATAAGAAGGCAGTTAAATCTTTGATGTACTTCAGACAGCGTCTCAGACTTTCCRYAGAGAAAGCTTTCATACTGTCTTACTAGATTGATCTTTCTGGTCTCTTGAACCTAGGTGGTTCCTTCATATTGGACACAAAGTGTGTCCCACATGGATTTAGAAGTTTTGAGTTTCGTCACTGAATGATAAATCTCATTAGGAAGAGACATAGCTATTATAGACCGAGCACGCGTGTCTATAGCTATTTTCTTCTTGTCCTCATAGCTCTATTGATGTGAGAGCTTTGGACTCTACCATTCTGGAATCACGGCAGCGAACAGCCGGAGCAATAACAAATGGAATATATGGTCCATTTTCTATGTAATGTGGAATTTCAGGATCCACACCTTCCAGAAATAGGGACATCCGGTTCTTTCAGAGACTAAAATTGTCACGGACAAACTGGGGAGGTTTTGCAAGAGAGCCATTATCTTTTGTATGTGTGTTTGTAATTTCTAAAGCCATTTGTAAGCGGTAAAGTTATCTAAGAAAGGAGATAAACTAATACAGAAAACAACTAAACAGAAAGAGAGAGAGAAAACACTGCTCTAATACCACTTGATGGTCCCTTGAGGGTCTACAAAAGTAGTAAAACAGTTTGTAGAAGGGGGGGGGGGGRGGATGAATACAAACACAATATTTTTAAATTAAAAATATATATTGATAAAGAAGATCAATAAAGATTTTACATGATTGTTTGCAGAAAGATAAGGTGATAAAAACCTATCTAAACAATCTTTAGTTACACATTAAATCTTAGCAAATACAAGAAAAGAAATGCTGTAGAGAAGATCCTTTATTTAAGCTAGAAAATGCTTGAAGTAAGAATTAGGGTTAGAGAGTGAGTTGCACGCACTCTGAATGGAGAAGGAACGCTTCTATTTATATCCAGTGCATTAAATGTTCATTTAATGCAATATGGTAGGGTTAGATTGCGTGTCAAGCCTTAGAGGAAGGCTTGTCCTTTGCTACAGTGAATAGTACAAAAACACTATTCATTAACAGACATCCTTACCTAAAGTTGGTGGACAATAGAGTCGACTAGTCGGCTCTGTTCCGTACCAACTTTCATAAGGGTATGGTGTTTGTCCTTTGTGTGCATAAGGACAAGACAACAACAATCGTGTTAAGCAAGCTTCTTTTGATCGCTGAATGCTGGAATGACCTGAAGGTCTCTTCATCATTTGCTAAAGCTTGAGCAGTCTTCACACATATGTAGACAGGCTCGTAATCACTGAATACCGCTTCAGATCACGTACTCGCCAGTCTCTAATCTTCAGTTTCAATCTTCGACGTTTGCTGAAAGTTCTTTGGTGTGAGTATTGTCTTCTTGAAGTATTGCTGTCTCTGATAGATTTACAATGCAAGTTCTTCAGCGATCACTGAACATGCTCAGTGAAGATCACTGGAATTGAAAAGACAGAAACATAAATACAACGTATAAGTGAAAAAGGGATTATCATCAAATCACTGAGAGAGAGAGGATCAACAATGTTTTATTTACCTTATGTTTCCACAAACAATCTTGTAAAATTTGTATTGATTCTTCTTTATCAATATATATTTTAAATTTGAAAAGTTTACTATGTTTGTATTCATCCCCCCCTTCTACAAACTATTATACACATCTTGTAGTCCCTAACGGGACCAACAAGTGGTATCAGAGCAGTGTATTCTCTATTCTTGTTGTTTAGTTGTTTTCTGCATTATATTATCTCTTTCTCTATATAATCTTATTGCTTTCAAATGGCTTTACAAAACACAAACACACACTTTGAAGATAATGACTCTCTTGCCAAACTACCCTGTTTTATCCGAGACAACTTTAGTCTTTGGAAAAATCGGATTTCCCTCTTTCTGGAAGGTGTGGATCCTGAAATTCCACACTATATAGAAAATGGACCATATGTTCCATATGCTATTTCTCCGGCTATTCCTGAAACAGCTACGATTGCCGCGATTTCTAAACGACAGATTCCAAAGCTCCTTCATCAATGGAGCGATGAAGATAAGAAGAAGATAGCTATAGACACTCGTGCAAGGTCTATAATAGCTATGTCTCTTCCTAATGAGATTTATCATTCAGTGAAGAAACTTAAAACTTCTAAATCCATGTGGGACACACTTTGTATCCAATATGAAGGAACCACTCAGGTTCAAGAGACCAGAAAGATCAATCTAGTAAGACAGTATGAAAGCCTTCTCTGTGGAAAGTCTGAGACGCTGTCTGAAGTACATCAAAGATTTAACTGCTTTCTTATTGATCTTAGGGCTGTCGGCATAGAATATTCTAATTCTGAAACCTTAACCAAGTTTCTAGAATGCCTTCATGAGTCTTGGGACACCTTTTCCATATGTCTCAAGATGTCTAATGACATGTCCATTCTTTCTCTTTCTACTTTATCAGATGATAATCCTCTACTAGCTCAGTGATGGACTAAAGACCATCCAATTTATCAAATTCTTGGTGATCCAGGTGTAGGTATTAACACTCGTCGTGGTCTAGGTAATATCTGTCTCTTTATCAACTTTCATCTCTTTAATTGAACCCAAGAAAATCAGCGATGCTATCTTAGACCCTAGTTGGGTCATTGGTATGCAAGAGGAGCTCATTGAGTTTGATAGAAACAATGTCTGGTACCTTGTCCCACGTCCATCTAACAAGACAGTGATAGGTACCAAATAGGTCTATCACAACAAGTTAGATGAAGAAGGTGTGGCAACCCGTAACAATGATCGACTTGTTGCTCAAGGTTATAGACAAGAAGAAATAATCGACTATACGAGACCTTCGCACCAGTGGCTAGACTCGAAGCAATTCGACTCTTTCTAGCCTTTGCTTCCATAGAGACTTTGAAGTCTACCAAATGGATGTAAAGAGCGCTTTCCTTAACGGAAAACTTGAAGAGGAAGTTTATGTTGAACAACTTATAGGGTTTCTTGACCCTAAGTATCCAGACCATGTCTATCATTTAGATAAAGCTCTTTATGGGTCGAAACAAGCTCCCCGTGCCTGGTATGATACCCTCTCCTCATTTCTCATCCCTGAGAAATTTTTTCGTGGAAAGATTGACCAGACCTTATTTCTTAGGAAAGTTAAAGGTCATATCATTCTAGTCCAAATTTATGTCGATGATATTATTTTTGGTTCCACTGATCCCTCTTTATGTTTTTGATTCGCTGACCGCATGAAGAAAGAATACCAAATGAGCATGATGGGAGAACTAACCTTCTTTTTAGGTCTCCAGATCAAATAATCAGAAAAAGGTATCTTTATCATTCAAAGTAAGTATGTCCGCGATATGCTGAAGAAGTTTGATCTATCAAATAGCTAATCTATGAAGACTCCTATGGCTCCTCCACTCTCTCTCAACAAGGATCCAAATGGAAAGCCTGTAAACATAACTGTTTATAGAGGAATGATCGGCTCCCTGCTGTATCTAACAGCTAGTCGACCAGATATCATGTATTCTACTTACTTATGTGCACGATATCAATCTGAACCTAAGGAATCCCATCTGATCGCTGTAAAACACATCTTCAAATACCTGAAGGGAACTCCTAATTTGGGTCTCTGGTACCCTAAGGGTTCAGGTTTTTACCTAATAGGTTATTCGGATAGTGATTTTGCAGGTTGCAAGATCGGTAGGAAAAGACAATTGGAGGCTGTCAGCTTCTAGGTAGAAAGTTGGTGAGCTGGACAAGTAAGAAGCAAAACTCAGTGTCCACATCAACCGCTGAAGCTGGATATGTAGCTGCTGGAAGTTGTTGCGCCCAAGTTCTTTGGATGAAAAACCAGCTGAAAGACTATGATCTTCAGTTCTCAAATATTCCTATCTATTGTGATAGCACAAGTGCTATTGCAATCGCAAACAACCCTGTATTTCACTCTAAGACCAAACATATAGAGATCAGATATATCATTTTATCAGAGATCATGTTATGAATGGTGACATTGAACTTCACTTTGTTCCAACTGATTATCAGCTCGCTAAACTTTTCACCATGCCTCTTGATGAGACAAGATTTAACATCTTGATCAGCTTGGGATGCTAAACGCTGAAAAATAATTTTCTTCATCTATAACATCAATCAGTAAGTGAAATGATTCAGTGCTCTATCTCTATCACTGCACTCTTGAGTAAATGTATCTACTCTCTCTAAGGTATGTTTACTTGTTCCTTCTCTTAGAACTATCACTGAAGCTTTTTCTTTTCTTCAGTGATGAAAACGTTTTAAAAGTTTGTTTCAGTGATTCTTTCATTCGCTGAACATTTTTATGTAAGTATATCTCTTTTATACTAATCTTTTCTTAAAATAAAAAAGATCACTGAATCTTTCTACCTTCAGTGATTAAAATGTTTTTAAATGTCAGTTTCAGTGATTCTCTTATCACTGACATTGAAGTCCTAGAAAATATACTCTAAGTGATTTTTAGTTTTTAAACTTGAAACCATCACTGAAGCTTTTCTTCTTCAGTGATCAAAATGTTTTAAAAGGTTTATTCAGTGACCTTTCTATCACTGAATATTACTCTTCAAATTTCTTAAAATCCTTTTCGTTTTTAAAAAGAAATAGTTAATGAACCGTCATAATGACGACATTCTATGTTTACAATACGAAACAGTTTGAGATGCGTAAAAAGGTCTGACACACGCGACCTACTTTATCCTCCATCCAATCATGGTTGAGAACGTGTCATATTTTTCATCATGGCCTTTCCTCAACCGTCGTATTTTTCCTCCCTCCTACTTTGCTTCTCTCTCCTCCTACCTATAAATACGGGATCTCTTCCCTCATATTTTCTTTACGCTTACAAAAATCTTTGACGAAACTCTACCCAAAAGAATTTACAAGCAAGAACTCAATAACAACTAAGAACTCAAAATCTTCGACCTTCTTCTCAACAACTCTAAGGTCGATACTTATTTTTGTTTAAACTTAGAACAATTTCTTCATCTTTCTATGAAACATATGTTTGCTATTTTAAGAACTTTGTTCTCTTAAAACACAAACATAAAGATTAATAACACATGCTGTTTTTTTGGTTATAATCTTGTTTCAAAAACAGTAATCTACTTGAAAAACCCTACTATCTCATTACGGATTTTTCGAGAGAAGTTTTATTGTTCTAAAACTTAAAACGATAAACAAATCTTGAACTACTAACAACTGTTTTTCTCTCTTATTTTCTTACCAAAAATAGAAAATGGCTGCCAAGAATGTCAACTTCTCGATTGAAGACATCTCCTTCAAGGCTAACAACCATGTTGCCTTGTTGGACATTCCATCAGACAAAACTATTTACGAGGACGCTGCTGTATTCCTCAAGATGTCTCCACTTTCATTTTCTCTCAACCATGAACCTGTCATGGTTAGGCAGGCCCTTCAGCAATTCTGGTTGACTGCTGAAGTGGTGCAAGAAGAAGATAAGCACGGTCGACGGGTGGATAAAATCTCCTTCACTTTCAATCGCATGACCGTCAGCTTTGGCGTGGCCACTCAAAGGCATGCTCTATGATTTCCCAAGGGTCCGTTCAACAGCGAACCCTCCACTGCTGAGATCATTGCTTGTCTCAATGCCATTGGCTATTAACGGCCAGTGAAGAAGGACTCTAGTGAACCTATTAAGTCACTGTCCAATATTGAGAAGAACAAAATGTCAGCGGTCTGGCAATATCTCTTCTCCCACTTCATCCAATCTATGGGTTGAAAGATTAGCGAACAAGATCAGGCCTCCCGTGTCGCCCTCACAATAGGAGTATCAGCGATTCAGCATCGGGTGATCAACTACGCTGTTGTCATTTTCGATGACCTGACATTAAAGCTGAACAAGCACCAATGAGAGAAGGTGTTGCCCTACACCAAGTTCTTCTCCATGGTTTTCGCCAAAATCTTTGACAAAAAATACTCCAAGGAAGGTAACCTCCAGGTCTGTAGGCTTGGATCCAAGATTCTGGATCACAAGCTTAAGGGAGGAGATGTTGCACTCTCCTCAGTGGTGAAATTCTCCTCCTTCTCCTCAGGTGGTGAAGACAAAGGCAACCCCCCCCCCCGCGTCTATCCCAGCCACGAAAACCCCTTCTTCCAAACTTCCTTCACAACCAACTCTTGGTTCTCTTAAGAGAGCCAAAAAAGCCAAAAAGGGGATAGCCAAATCACTGGCTGTGACCTCTCTACAGGTCTCAGCTATTGAAACTAGCCTTAACCCCGAGGCAATTTCAACTAGCTTCCCAAGCTCTTCACTGATCCCTGACATCACTGTCGTATCAATGGTACCTACCCCAACCACCTCAATGACTCAAATCACTGAAGATGTGAATATCTGCGGTGCCACCGCTGAACACCCACAAGTTCTCTCAGCCATCTTCTCCCCTGCTCCTTCCTTGGTCTCCACACGTGTCCATGATCCATCAGTGAATGTCCTCCCTGATGATGAGACACACACCACTGGATTTGAGGTAGCTCCTCTTGAGGCTCCTTAGTATATTGGTGCTCATCCTCTCGAGCGCACCAGGGAGCCAACCAACGATAATTCTTTAGATGTTGCTGATGACCCCTTAAGTATGTCATCTTCCTACCTCTTCACTTCTTCTAACCCCGAGCTTCTTTTTGCTCACTCTCCTTCACTTTCAGGTCCGTCCGAGGCTCAAGCCATGGATCAAGAAGAGGAGGAGTACGACATGGCGATGGACGTCAAGCTCATTCTTCCAACTGTTTAGACTGTCCTCATAAAAATGGACGAAGTCCATAAAGACATTCCTCGCAAGGAAGACGTCGCTGCAGACCTCTCAGTTGTCAAGGCTAAAGTCTAAGAAGTCAAGAGCCAACTCTCCTCTCTCCAAGAGGCGGTTAGAGCTAATGCTGAAGCCATTGCTGCTCTCACAAGCAGGGCTGATGAAGCACAAGCTCAGTCTCTCCAGTAGGCGGAGCTCCTCCAACAAGTCCTAGTCCTGGTCGCTATTCGCCAACCAGCGCCAATCATTCCTCCCTCCTTCACTACTGGTGACTGCGCTCAGCTTCATGAGATGCGAGAAGCGATGATTAGCCTGGCCAACGCTCTAACACAACTAGAGGAGATGATGGTTCTCCAGATCCATAGCGTTGACCAACTCTCTTACATTTGATCTCAAGCACTAGACAGTGAGGGGGAGATAAGGTCCAATGCTGTTGGACCATTTGCTGAAATTGCTAAACCAGTAACCAACAAAGCTGAAGCTGAAGCTCCTGGAGCTGAAGCTGATGCCGAGGTTGCCTATGATATCCCAACCTCCAGTGAAGCTGCTATAGCTGAGGACGTTGATGCCATCCCTCGTGATGATGACCTTCCTATTAGCTCTACACCCGTTGTTGGTGTTGTGGAAAATGAAGATGATGAAGAAGATGACGAGGAAGGTGATGCTCCTGATCTCACAGACTCCGGCAGCGATCTTGTTGACGACGATGATGATGATGATGAAGATGACTTCACCATTCAGTTTCAGCATCCAACAACTGCCGCCAAAGGAGTTGCCCTCAGGGATTCCGCATCCCAGGGGGAGAAAGGGAAGAAGGGTCAGTGCCTGAAAGGAAGCTAAACACGAGAAAAGCCTGAAGTTGGCTGAGCGGGACAAGCACTGGAGCGAAGCAAGCATGAACTAGAGAAACAATCCTCACCGAATCAAGAGCGTCAACATCAGCGGACGATCCAAAGAAGGTGGGATTCTTCTATCAATGCTCATCACCAGGGACAATTTCGATGCCGTGACCGAGTACCTCTCCTATCTATGTGAGTATGGCTACAACGAATGGCTAGACATCATACAAGCCATTCAACACTCCAAATCCATACATAAGCCGATTATCGAAGACATCATCAACGAGCTGATCGATAAGGTGTCTAGGTATGTCGCAGTCCCTGAAAGGCCAATGCTGAAGAAAGAAGGAAGGAAGAAAATACCTTCTATTCCTAATGATGGACCATCCCTGAGGAACGAACATAAAACAAAGTTCTCCTTAGATGAAGTCTTGAAGGATTATATCTCTATGTTGAATCTTGCATTGCCAACGAAGGGTCCTTATATACCCACCACTGTGCACTTCAAACCTGAGTTAGGACTTATATTCCTTGACTATTACGGTGAAGTAAGATTTTAGAGAATGTATGAGTTACATCTATGCCCTATGGAACACCTGGTTTATCTCAGGTTCTGGGTAGATGATGACATGAAAGGTGTATTGGTGGACCGAAAGATAAGAAGGGAATTCCTATGTCGAAAGAAGCTTGGAGAAGATGTACCTGGTTACATAAATCTGAACAACTTAGACTAGTTTATTTTCTTTGTAATATTGTCCATGCACTATAAACTATATACTCCCTATATGAACAAGGGGAGCCTCAATGTAGCACATGAAAAGACAGAGCACTTTCTCAACACTTAAGTGTAGAGCCTCTGTGTTGCTCATGCAAATAAGTTTAAATTAAATCCAAAACAATAAATAATGAAAGCATATAGCATACTACATTGACCAATTAACAGATCATTGTACAAACCAAAATCCAATCACAAAAACAATACCAAATACGAGAGACAATGTAGTTGTACACCAGAACCACGAATATTACTTTTGAAGTCGAGGGATTTTTAACGTTTTTGTAGCCGATCCTTTTTCTTAAATTAGGAAAAAGGAAGAAAAACATAAGAAGTTCTCGATACTCCAACAGAAGTTAAAAAGAAGGCAGGATCTTACGTGAATTAAAAACATAAGTCTAATTGAAGGTAGAGGTTAAAAATAACCTCTGTTTTGCATTAACTATTCAGAAAGTACAATACAATTGAAACGATATTACAATGCTTGAAAGTTAAAAAAAATGCTAAGACAAGAAGGTCTAGATGTTTTCAATCCTGATGAACCTCCTAAGAAGTTATCGAAACTCCAATAGGTTACAGATTGATCTTAGAATAATTTTGGCTCCTTCTCTTGCTCCAGGGGTGGTATCTCTGCTTCATGTAAGATGATCTATACGATAATTGACATAGAAGATGACCTTTGTACATAATACACTTAGCTCTTGAGTAAGAGCTATGTCTCTCCTTGTGCTATCCAGAACCTCTGATCCTGATTTCGTGCTTCATACAGAACTATGCAGACAATCTGCATGTACCACACAGCACAACGGAAGTTGCTTCCATACTCAATGCAGACCTGTATAGAGGCTCTGCATGTTCAACGCAGAGCCTCTGTGTAAGTAAGTTTCCTACAAATTTGCGACTCTGCATACAAGGCTTCTAATCTTCGAAGTTGGCTGAAGAACAACCCTGCATACTACAGAGCTCTGTATAGCGAGTCTAAATATCTTCATACAGTATACAGAGGCCGTGTAATAAATCAATGAAGGCCTACAAGGATTCAGAGCAAAGCCCATCTGATCATGTACAACCTGTTATTCATCTGCCCAGAACCTCTTCGTCCAAAAATAGTTAAATACTTACAAGCAGATATAATTTTCATGAACATGAAAATCAAGCACTACAAAATTATGTAATGCAAATGAGTTTAATATCAAATCCAACACAAATAATAACAAAACGTGTATCATAACATAAGCACCAATGCAAAAATCATTGTCCAAACTAAAATTCAACCACCAAGACAATACCAAATACGAGTTTCAATGTAATTGTTCATCAAAAGCAACAATATTACTTTTCAACTTTAGGAATCTTTAATGTTTTTATAGTCGATCATTTTCCTTCCTGATCGGCATTAGGCCAACTTTCAAAAAGTCGCTTCCTATCAACTTCTTTCCCAAGCCTTCTGTCACACAACTTCTCTTCTAATTCCGAATTGTTATCTGGAAGAGTCACCATTGTCTCACAAGCAATAACTTCACCAATTACATCTATGTAATCATCAAAAAGTTAACATAACAACATCTAACTTCAATAAGAGTACAATATATAATTTATTTAAGCAATACAATCAATGTAAAAGGATTTAATTCACTCACCAACTGCTATATGTTCTTGGATACTTTTGGATATAAGATTTGTAAATTTCACAAATGAGAAACCAAAAATGGAACCCTTAAAATCCCGGCAATCTGACACAAAAGTCTTGTAATACAAACTTAACTTGTTTGTATTATCAATTAGCTTGTACTTCGTTGCGTGTCGAGCAATTGTAGGATTCTTAATGAAAACTGCAGCCCCTTCCTGAGGTAATTTACTGAACTTAGGAACCCATTTTTGTAGGACATTTGCTTGTATTTTAATGCCCTAAGAACATAAAAATAAAAAATCAATGAGTAGTGATGATGTGAAGATCTTAGACAGTTTAGAAAATTATTCAATATCATGCTGACAATACTAAAGCTTGAAAAACAAATAAGAATTTACCTGTTCATCCATTAATATCATTTCAATGGAATATATTTCATCCGGATTTTTAAACACCGGTTGCTTCCACAGTCTAACAATTCGGACCTTCACAGTGAAATCATCCTTCTGTATGTGAAGATCTTCAATGAATGTAATATTGTTAATAGCCATTTATTTGTAGAAGGAAAAAATGTATTAGTTAATGAAAATTTTGAAGTAGATTAATCAAAAGAAGTTATCATACCTCACAGAAGAAAAACAATTGATTTTGATTGTTCTGGTTTGACGTTGAGAAAAGTTGCCAATTTGAGTAGGGAGGAGTACGGAAATTGTATCACAATTTAAACCCACACCCCACGACTAAAATTCCCAATTTTATGGGGATTATAAAAATTCTGAAGTTGTGTATTCTGTCCACGTCCAAGTATGAACGTGGTGTACAAGATTTACGGCTTTAGTTATAAATTCAGAAGTGCGGACGTAATTTTCAAATATTGACTTTCTTAAGGACTTATTTTCAAATATTGACTTTCACATGACGAAGGGTAGTTTATAAGATTTATACAAATATTGAAACTTGATTTGAAGAAAAAGTTTTCCCCAACCCAGACTTTGTAATTAGAATTGCAAATCTGGAACAATTTTTGGTACGTTCAAATCTGTAGGCTGAGGAAGTCTTCCCATGCCGTCTGTTGTGAATACAGATTTCTAAGTTTGAAGTTGGTTCCAGATGTAAGATGGTGGTTATAAGTGCGGAAGCAAGAAACTGACTCTGTACATTCCAGACTTGAACATTTTGATATGGAGGTTAACAACTTCATGGCTTTGCTAAGGGTTAATTTACAAATATTGACTGTCACATAACAGAAGATAGTGTATAAGGTCTACACAGATATGGAAGTATCGGTTGGGGGAAAATTTGTTATTCTACTGAATTTTTGTAGTTCAGATGTACTAAGTCTGAATATACACGGATCAGAGTTCCAGGTCTGGGCACATTCAGACCTACAACTCTGAAATGAAATTCAGAGTTAGTCATAACTCTTGGCGTTCAAGACTTACAACACATTCCTTCCTCTAAAATGCAGCTAACACGGTTGTCAACCACGTGTTCGTATATGATACGACCAACCATTAACTTACATCGTAATGGTAATTAAACATTTTTTAAAAATACGATGGTTTTAAATTGTCAGGCTTAGTGATTCCAATAAGTACTCTACACTTCCATGTGTCATTCTATAAACAAACCTTTCGAGTTCTTTATTCAAATTTAAAACCAAATATATACTTGTTGGTCCCTTGAGGGTCTACAAGATAAGTAAAACAATTTGTAGAGGGGAGGGGGGGATGAATACAAACACAATATTTTTAAATTTAAAATGTATATTGATAAAGAAGATCAATACAAATTTTACAAGATTGTTTGCGGAAAGATAAGGTAAGAAAACCTATCTAAACAATCTTTGGTTACACACAAATTCTTAGCAAATGAGAAAAGAAATGCTGTAACGAGAAGATCCTTTAC
Source organism: Cynara cardunculus var. scolymus (assembly GCF_001531365.2). Taxonomy (NCBI): domain Eukaryota; kingdom Viridiplantae; phylum Streptophyta; class Magnoliopsida; order Asterales; family Asteraceae; genus Cynara; species Cynara cardunculus. Next base: position 94,238 of record NW_020200697.1, on the reverse strand, counting down.
TTAGGCTAGAAAATGTTCAAAGTAAGAATTAGGTTTTAGAGAGTGAGTTGTGCGCACTCTGCATGGAGAAGAAACACTTCTATTTATACCCAGTGCATTAAATGAACATTTAATGCAATATGGTAGGGCTAGAGTGCGTGTCAAGCCTTAAGAGGAAGGTTTGTCCTTTGCCACAGTGAATAGTACAAAAAAAACTATTCATAGGCAGACATACTTTCCTAAAGTTGGTGGACAATAGAGTCGACTAGTAGGCTCCGTACCGTACCAACGTTTATAAGGGTATGAGTTTGTCCTTTGTGTGCATAAGAACAAGACAACAACAATCGTGCTAAGCAAGTTTCCTTTGATCGTTGAATGCTGGAATAATCTGAAGGTCTCTTAAGCATTCGTTGAGGCTTGAGCAGTCTTCACACATATCTAGACGGGCTTGTAATCACTGAGTACCGCTTCGCCAATCTCTAATCTTCAGTTTCAGTCTTCGACATTAGCTGAAGGTTCTTTGGTGTGAGTGTTGTCTTCTTGAAGTATCGTTGTCTCTGATTGAATTACAATACAAGTTCTTCAGCGATCACTGAACAGGTTCAGTGATGATCGCTGGAACTAAAAAGACAGAAACATAAATACAACGTATAAGTGAAAAGGGATTATCATCAAATCACTGTGAGAGAGAATCAACAATCTCCCCCTATTTGATGCTAACAAGACAACATAAAGAAAGTTGTCTTATCAAATAATAGTAAGAAAAAGTTATATATAAAATACATGTCCCTTTTTACTATTTTGGGATCTTTTTCAGTGAGTCAGTCTCAGCTTCAGAATTTTCCTTAGTTATATCTAAGAGAAATTTACAAGTACAGATACTGAAACTGAAAGCTTATTCGCTGACTTATAGATTGTCAGTGAATGCAAAAAGTAACACTGGAACTCATAGACTCGTGTCCCTGTTACTTTTTTCAGGGATCTTTTTCAGTGAAGTACATGAAATACTCATTTTATTATCATTGGTAATATTACAAGTATTACAGTACATGTCTAGTGCTTACAGACTATAAATATAATCACTGAAAGTAGACATAGTACAAAAAGTTACAAGGAAAAGTAGATTGTTGTTACAAAGAGAAAACTAATCTAGAACACTTAGATCTATGTAGCTAGGTACATCATCACCAAGGTTTCTTTGACGTAGGCATTCCCTTTGTATCTTCAGATCGATGACTTTTCCAGGCATGCTATCATCTATCCAGAGCAAGAGGTAAACCAGATGACCCATTGGACATAGATGTAGCTCTGACATTCTCTGAAATCTGACTTCACCTTCATAGTCAAGGAATAGAACTCCTAACTCAGGTTTAAAATGCACAGAGTTGGGTGTAAAGGGACCCTTATTTGGCAAGTCAAGATTCAACATAGAAATGTCTACACTCTGATGAGCCTTCAGGAGTTCATCTAAGGAGAACCTTGTTTCATGTTCGTTCCTTAGGAATGGTTCATCATTAGGATCAGAGAGCTTGAGTTTCTTCTTCCCACCTTTCTTCAGAGATGGCCTGTCAGGGACCTTGACATACCTGGACATTCTTTTGATGAGCTCGCTGATGGTGTCCTCAATAATTGTCTTGTGTCTCGACTTGGGTCGCTGAATGGCTTGTCTGATCTCTATCCATTCGTTGTATCCATATCGGCCTAGGTAGGAAGGGTACTATGTGATGGCATCGAGATTGTCCCTGGTGATGAGCATTGAGACCAATGTTCCACTGTCTTTTGAACGTCCACTGATGCTGACGTTGATAATCGGGCGGTGACTGATTCTCTTCTTCAGCTTTCTTCGCTCCACCTCTTGTTCTTTTCCACCAACTTTAGGTTCTTCTCATGCTCAGCTTCTTCAATAGAAAGAAGTTTATCCTGGGCTTGGACAACGTTCACCTTTTTCTTGGACTTTCTCTTGGAGATGACCTTCACAGCTAGTGACTTGGCCAGCTTCAAGCTGTCTTCAGTCTGCTTCTTCTGAAGCTCTAGCTCTTCTTCATCCCTCAATGCCTCGAGTCTTTCAGCTTCAGAAAAGAAGTCGAACTCACCACCACTAGAGGTACGAAGAGGAATTTTTACTCTAGTCTGGTCGAGTGACTCCTTTAGCTGAGTCATCTGCTGGTCGGTAGGAGCACTGGAGACAAGGTGATCAGGGACCCACTCCAGTCGACCACAGGTTGTTGATGGAATCTGAAGTTGATACAGGAAAGTGACTACTACCTGAGAGGTAAAGTCTTCAAAAACAGGTTGTTGAGGGATTTTGAACAATACCTTCAAGTTACCTTCTTCAGCGACCGCCTTGCCCTTAGACTTGGGGTCCTGTTTCCTTGTTTGAGTAGATTCACCTTTCCTTTGCTCCCCCTGGGATGTAGAATTCCTGAGAGCAACTCCCTTGGTGGCAGTTGATGGCTTCTGTTACTTGATGGTAAAGTCATCTTCATCATCATCGTCGTCGTCGCCATCTAGGTCACTTACGGGGTCTGGAATGGTAGGTTCATCATCCTCATCATCATTTTCATCGTCATCATCATCATCACCAACAGTAGTGATGGAAGGAGAATCATTCCTAGGGATGGCATCAATAAACCTCAGCAGGAGCATCTTCGATGGTCGGGATTACAGGAGCAGCAACCGCTTCAGCTCTAGGAGCCTCAGCTTCAGCTTCACCTGTAGCTGATACTGGACCAACAGCCTCAGAAGGAGCAAAAGCAACATTAGATGATCCACCAGCGTTGGACCTCATCTCCCCCCTCTCTGGCTAAGACTTGAAAGAATTGACCAGAGAGTTTGTCCAAGCAATGACGCTGGTAAACCATTACCTCCTCTAGCCTTGACAGAGCACTGGCTAGAGTTTTCGTTGCCTCACGAGTCTCATGGAGCTGGGTGCGATCATCGGCAGTGAAAGAAGGAGGGATCACTAGAGCTGGTTGATGGACAACATCCAGGATCTATTGAAGAAGACCACTCTGCTGATCGGCGACAGCTTGAGCATCGTCAGCCCTGTTGGAGAGAACAACAATGGCGTCGGTGTTGGCTTGAACAACTTCTTGGAGAGTCTGGAGATGACTCTGAACTTCTTGAACATCAGCCTGGATAGCAAGGAAGCTCGCATCAAGGTCAGCCTAGCAGGGCATCTCCTGGTGGACTTCTGTTATCCTACAAAGGACGGTATCAACAGCTGGGAGGAGAAGTTTGATATCATATGCCATATCATAGTCATCATCAATCTCTTCATCCCCTTCATCTTCTTTCTCACCCCCGTCCACTTCCTCTCCCTGAGCATCAGGCTGATGCATGGAAGGACCTGCAATAGAGGAAATGTGAGTAAAAGGCTCAAGGTTAGTAGAAATGAACAGGTAGGAAGATGGAATACCTGAGGGGCCATCAATGACATCCAAAGGATTGTCACTGGCGTGAGGAAAGATGTCGTCGAAAGGATGGACATCTGTATGCTGAGGAGCGTCAAGAGGAGCAACCTCAGGTCCAGTGGTGCGTGTCTCCGTATCCGGGAGGACGGTCACTGATACATCAAAGACATGTGTAAAGACCAAAGAAGGAGGAGAAGAGAAAATGGCTGAGAAGAGACGTGGGTGTTCATTGGTGGCGGTGCTGATATTCACACCTTCAGTGATTTGGGTCACTGAGGCGGTTGGGGTAGGTGCCACTAATACGACAGTGATGGGAGAAATCATTGAAGAGCTAGGAGGGTTAGCTGAAGACGCCTCGGGGGTAAGGCTAGTTTCAATAGCTGAAACCTTTTGAGAGGCTTCAGCCAGAGACGTGGTTGTCCCTCTTTTTGTACTTCTTGGCTCTCTGAGGAGAACCAAGAGTTGGTTGAGAGGGTCATTTTGAAGGGGTTTTGGTGGCTTGGCTGGACTCGTGGGGGTTTACCCTTGTCGTGGCCACCTGAGGAGAAGAGGTAGTGATGGACATAATAGAAGTTAGTGTCACATAACTGTCCCTCAGCTTATGATCCAGAATCTTGGATCTAAGCTTGGAAACCTGGAGGTTTCCTTTCGTGGAGTATTTATCTCCAAAGATCTTCGCAAAGACCATCGAAAAGAACCTGGTGTAAGGCACCACCTTTTCTCGCTGGCACTTGTTTAGCTTSAGCACCAGGTCATCGAAAATGACCGCAACATAATTTATATTACGATGCTGAATCGCAGACACGCCTATGGTTAAGGCGATCCTAGAGGCCTGGTCCTRACCTCCAGTTTTTCCACCCATGCACTGGATGAAATGAGAGAACATGTATTGCCAGACAGCTGACATCCTGTTCTTCTCAATCTTGGACAAGGACTTCATGGGAGCATTTGAGTCCTTCAATATTGGCGACTATAGCCAATGGCGTCGAGACACTCGACGATCTCGGCAGTGGTGGGTTCGCTATCGTAGGGGCCTTTGGGAAGGCGGAGAGCCATCCTCAAGGTGTTGACGCCAAGCTTCACTTCCATGCTGTTGAAAGTGAAGTTGATATGCTCCGCTTGTCGTCCAGGCATGACCTAGACTTCAACAACTTCAGCAGTGAACCAGAACTGCTGAAGAAGTTCTTTCACCATGAAGGGCTCATGGTTGAGTGCGAAGCCCAATGATGACTGCTTGAGAAAGTCAGTCGCTTCATAGTAGTCCGCCTTGGATGAGGGGATATCCAACAAGGCAATGTGATTATTGGCCTTGAAGGAGACCTCATCGATTGAGAAGTTGACATTCTTGGCGGCYATCTGTTTGTAACAATAAGAAATATATAAACAGATTGTTAGTTTAAACCAATGTTGTTTGGGAGAAGAGTATAGAGAAAGTTTTTGAAATAAATAAAAACTTATTTCTTATAGCAGAACATAGAAACAAGATTATAACCAAGAAGGAGTTGATTAAATAATCTTTATAGTTTAATGTATTAAGAGAATAAAGTTCTTAAACAGATTAAACGTATTTCTTATAACATAAGATAAAGTAGAAGATATTGACCTTTGAAGATTAGAGAGAAAGGTCGAAAAGTGTTTGGAGATTTGAGAGGGTTCTTGCTTTGGATAGATCTTATTAGAGTTTCGTCTAAGAAATTTCAAAGTGTAAAGAGAAAGTGGAGAAGAAGTCTCATATTTATAGGTAGGAGGAGAGAGAAGGAATATGAGAGGGTAAAAAGACGACGGTTCGGGAAAGTGGTCATGATAAAAAAAATACCACGTTCTCATCCATGATTGGATGGCATTAAATGAGGTAGCGTAATGACAGAACCTTTTCCGCTTCTCAAAGCGTTGTGCATAGTAAATAGAGAATGTCGTCATTAAGACGGTTCATTAACTATTTTCTTTTAAAAACAAAATGTTTTTAAGAAAACGAAGAGTCATACAGCGGTTAACAAAACATTGATAAGACCGTTTAAAACATTTTATCACTGAAGAGAAAGATTCAGTGAAGGTTTTAAGACTTCAGTGTTAGTGATAAGAGAGTCACTAAAACTGGCATTCAAAAGCATTTTAACCACTGAAGGAGAAAGGTTCAGTGATCGTTTTGATTTTTAAGAGCAAGTATAAAGATATACTTATATATGGTCAGTGATAAGAGAATCACATAAACCAACTTTTCAAACTTTAGTCACTGAATAAGAAAAGCTTCAGTGAGGGTTTTAAGTTTGAGAAAAGAGAAGAGTAATCATACCTGAGAGAGAATAGATATATTTACTCAAAAGTTCAGTGCCAGAGATAGAGCACTGAATCATTTCACTTACTGAGTGATGTTTCATAGCTGAAGATTAATCTTCAGTGTTTAACATCCCCAATTCGCCGATCAAGATATCAAATCTTGTCTCATCAAGAGGCTTGGTGAAAAGGTCAGCGAGTTGATACTTAGTTGGAACGAAGTGAAGTTCAATATCACCATTCATAACATGATCTCTGATAAAATGATATCGGATCTCTATATGTTTGGTTTTGGAGTGAAGTACAGGGTTGTTTGCAATAGCAATAGCACTAGTGCTATCACAATAGATAGGAACCTTAGAAAACTGAAGATCATAGTCCAGCAGCTGGTTTTTCATCCAAAGAATTTGGGCAAAGCAGCTACCAGCGGCTACGTATTCAGCTTCAGCTGTTGATGTGGACACTGAATTTTGCTTTTTGCTTGTCCAACTCACCAACTTTCCACCTAGAAGCTGACAGCCTCCAGTGATGCTTTTCTTATCGATTTTGCAACCTGCAAAACAACTATCCGAATAACCTATTAGGTCAAAACCTGAACCTTTAGGGTACCAAATACCCATGTTAGGAGTTCCCTTAAGATATCTGAATATGCGTTTGACAGCGATCAAATGGGATTCATTTGGTTCAGCTTGATATCTTGCACATAAGCAGGTGGAGTACATGATATCGGGTCGACTAGCTGTTAGATACAATAAGGAGCCGATCATTCCTCTATAAACTATAACGTTCACCGACTTTCCATTTAGATCATTGTTGAGAGAAAGTGGAGGAGCCATTGGAGTCTTCATAGATGAGCTGTTGGATAGATTATACTTTTTCAGCATGTCTCGAACATACTTACTTTGGTTGATAAAGATTCCTTTATCTGTTTGTTTGATCTGGAGACCTAAAAAGAATGTTAGTTCTCCCATCATGCTTATCTGATATTCTTTCTTCATGCGTTCAGCGAAACGAAAACATAAAGAGGGATTAGTGGAACCAAAAATAATATTATCGACATAAATTTGGACGAGAATGATGTGACCTTTAACGTTCCCAAAAAATAAGGTCTGGTCAATCTTTCCACCAGAGAATTTCTCATAGACGAGAAAAGATGAAAGGGTATCATACCATGCAATAGGAGCCTGCTTTAACCCATAAAGAGCTTTATCCAACCTATAGACATGGTTTGGATACTTAAGGTCAAGGAACCCTGGAGGTTGTTCAACATAAACTTCCTCTTGAAGTTTCCCATTTAGGAAAATGCTATTTACATCCATTTAAAAGACTATGAAGTCTCTATGGGCAGCAAAGGCTAGAAAGAGTCGAATTGCTTCGAGTCTAGCCACTGGTACGAAGGTTTCGTCATAGTCGATCCCTTCTTCTTGTCTATAACCCTGAGCAACAACCCGAGCCTTGTTGCGGGTTACCACACCATCTTCATCCAACTTGTTGCGATAGAACCATTTGGTGCCTATCACTGATTTGTTATAAGAACGTGGGACAAGGTACCAGACTTTGTTCCAATCAAACTCAATGAGCTCCTCTTGCATGGCAAGGACCCAACTAGGGTCATATATAGCATCATTGATTTTCTTGGGTTCAACTAAAGAAAGAAAGTTGACAAAGAGATAGATATTACCCAGACCACGACGTGTCTTGATACCTGCATCTAGATCACCAAGAATTTGATGAATTGGATGGTCTTTAGTCCATCGCTGAGCCGATAGAGGTATTTCATCTGAATAAGCAAGTTCATGAACAAAAGATGAGGCTTCAACAACAGTATCTTCAGCAATAGGGGCTATCACCAAAGGAGCATCGGATTCAGCGAATGAAACGGGTTCAGAAACTGAAGGCATTTCATTCACTGTTTGATCAATGTCTGAAGTAAAAGGAGGAACACAGCTAATGGGCATAGTAGCGATCTCTGAAGAAGATGCATTGGAGTGACTAGCTGTAACTGGAATGATGAGTGGATCATCTTCAACTTCATGAGATTCAGTGTTGAGAGGAGCATTGGAGGAAGCTTCATGTTGTCTATAATGAGAGAAAATCCAGTTTTCTAATTCATCCTCGTCATTTAAGATGGGTTTTGAATTAGCTGATTGCGATTCATCGAAGGTTACATCAATAGATTCCTCTATCGTCTATCTTCATTTCTTGAATACTCTGAAGGCTTTGGATACTGAATAATATCTAAGAAAGATTCCTTCATCAGTTTTGGGATCGAACTTTCCAAGTTGGTCGCGATTGTTGAGAAGGTAACAAGTACAACCAAATATGTGAAGAAAGCTTATAGAAGGCTTTCGTCCATGGAAGAGTTTACAAGCCGTCTTCTTGAATCTTTTCACGATCAACGATCGATTTTGAGTGAAACAAGCGGTGTTGACAGCTTCAGCCTAGAATTGAGTAGGGAGATGGGATTCGCTAAGCATTGATCTAGCAACCTCAATGATTGTTCGATTTCTTCTTTCAGTGACCCCATTCTGATGAGGAGTTCTCACTGAAGAAAGTTGTGAGAGATTCCCTTGTTCTCAAAGAAGTTATCCATAGTACTGTTTTTGAATTCAGTGCCATGGTCACTTATAATGGATCGTACTTTAACATTGTTTAGTACTTTTATCTTTTTGATGAACGAAATGATTTCTTCAAGTACTTCATCTTTGGATCTGAGAAAGAAGACCCAAGTGTACATGACATACTCATCAACAATGACAAGTGTAAACTTCTTTCCAGCTAGGGATTTCACGTTGACTGGACCAAAGATATCCATATGCAATAGCTGAAGAGGTGCAGTCACTGAAGAGATTTGTTTTGACTTAAACCTAGCTCTTGTGTGTTTTCTATTTTCACATGCTGAACAAAGAGATTCCTTTGCGAAAGAATGTTGAGGAAGACCAGTGACAAGATCATTTCTTGACAGCTTGCTGAGTGTCTTGAAGTTGAGATGAGAGAGTCATTTGTGCCATAGCCAGTTAATATCTGACGACGCTTTTGAGAAGAAACAACTATTCTCAGTCAGAGAAGAATTCATGTTGATGATGTATACATTCTCTAGACGAGAACCGATTAAGGGAACGTTATCATATTTGTCAAGAACATGACATGAATTCTTCGAGAATTTAACTGTATAATCTTTATCACACAATTGACTGATGCTAAGAAGATTATGCTTCAGTCCTTTAACATATGCAACGTGTTTGAAATTGTTGCACGATTGGTTAATTCACCAAAACCCTTGGTATATCCTTTTCTGTTACCTCCAAAGGTTACGGAAGGTCCTCTTTCTTCCTTAAAATGAGTTAACAAGGATTTATCTCCAATTATATGTCTTGAACATCCGTTATCAAGATACCATATACCTTTGACATCCTGCACAAGGAAACAAACTAAAAATGCTATTGGTACCCAACTATTGGGGTCCAACTTTGTTAGAGGCTTCATCCACTGTAACTGAAGAATTAGCATTAGTAGATGGCATCACTAAACTTGGAGAGGTTTCAGTGGAAGGAACAACCTCTGACGCTACTAAAGTAGTTTCAGTAGAAGTCTTCATTGAGCCTGACGAAGAGGCTTAAGTGGTAGAGAGTACAACCTCTGATGCTGAAGAGTTTTCAGCAGGAGTTGTCTTCGCTGAGCCTGAAGAAGAGGCTCCAGCGGTTTCCTTCACTTTGGTTGCTTTTGTAGCCTTAGTGGATGATTTCACCTTGGTTGATTTCTTAGCCTTGGTTACTTTTTTGCCCTTGATTGGTGAACCAACTTGGCGGCAGAAGGATCAGACTAGAAGTGGGACCAGCTCCAAGGATTTGGTTCTAGGATGAACCTTTGAGGAATTGGATTCCTTAGGTGAAAAGTTCACCTTGAGCTATGACTTGGATTTCTGAAAGGGTTCAAATTTCCTAGTCCCTGATGAGGAAAAAGATTTACAAGCTGAAGGAATAGACCTTGATCTATTAGACTTGTTAGACTTCTTGGGAAGGGATGCTATGACAACGGATTTACCTTTGTCTTTGCAAACAGAAATCGAAGAAGTTCCTTCAAGATGACTCTCAGTAAGAGAAGAAGACTGAGAGGAAGAAGTGTTAGGAATAGAAGAGACGAAGGTGCCAAATTTGAGCATGGACCTGTCTGTAACAGTTCTTCCTGATCATAGGAGAATCCTAGACCAGTCGTTATCTTGGTGGGGATCTGAGCATTAATGATCTCAGAGGCCGTGATGGAATCTTTGCACCACCCTTCAATGGTAGCTTTCTCAGCCTTGAGTTCAGCGATTGCCTCGCTCACGCTTAACGATAGCCTTCTCATGTTCAACGGTGATGGTTTGGTTTACAATAACCTGATCTTTAAGATTTTCCTTGATAGAGGTCAGTTCTTTGATCTTTGAATGGCAAATCTTCAATTGCTCTTGAAGATCAACGTTAAGCATTTCTGCTTTCGATTTTCCATTGAGGGCATTGTAAAGGTCAACCGTCAATGTATCCAGTGCAGAAAGACTAGAAGAAGAAGAGGGTTCATTCAGGGAACATACCTGAGAAATAGAAGAGGTGGATGGCTCAGAGGAAGTAGATGCTTCTGAAGAACCTTCATCTGAATCTATGGCCATCAAGCAGATATAGGCTGTATCCTTTTCATCTGAAGATGATTCATCGGATGACTCAGCCCAGTCATGCTCTTCAGCAACAAGGCCTTTAGCCTTWCGCTGKTTGTTCTTCATCTTCTTGTACTTCTCCTTCAGTTTTAAGTACTTTTCATCTTTACTCCTGAAGGAGGAAGGAGCTTTGGAGGGCGTCGTAGTCTTCTTTGATCTGCATTCACCTGCAAAATGTCTGGGACGGTCACAGTTGTAGCAGACAGCTGAAGCCTTGTCTATTCTTTCAGACTTTGGCTTTTCCCTAAGGGACAGCTGAGGAGATCTGCGGAAGGTGCTTTTAGTGGGAAACCTCCTGAAAGACTTAGTCAGGAGGGCCAAGGACTCATCAAAATCTACTAAGTCAGATTTTGGAATATCCTCAGAGATAGAATAGTCTATCTCCATGATAATAACAGGAGGAAGAAAAAAGACAAAAGGGGTAGAAGAAGTTTTAGCTGAAGAAGCTTCATAGATCAAAGCCAAAGGAGAGGTTTTCATTTCCTTGGAATCTTTTACAAGATTCCTCTTTAGTGACGAGATTGCTTATGGTTAAGCAGAATCTCGTATAAAGTAGAAAGAGAAAGAGTGGATATGTCATTGGACATCTTGAGACACATGGAAAAGGTGTCCCAAGACTCAGAAAGGCATTCCAGAAATTTGGTTAAAGTTTCAGAATTGGAATATTCCCTGTCGACAGCCCTAAGATCAATAAGAAGGCAGTTAAATCGTTGATGTACTTTGGACAACGTCTTAGACATTCCACAGGGAAAGCTTTCATATTGTCTTACTAGATTGATCTTTCTGGTCTTTTGAACCTGAGTGGTTCCTTCATATTGGACACAAAGTGTGTCCCACATAGATTTAGAGGTTTTGAGCTTCATCACTAAGTGATAAATCTCATCGGGAAGAGACATAGCTATTATAGACCGAGCGCGCGTGTCTAAAGCTATTTTCTTCTTGTCTTCATCGCTCCATTGATGTGGGATCTTTGGAATTTGCCATTCAAGGATCATGGCAGTCGTAGCTGTTGCTGGAACAGCCGGAGCAATAGCAAATGGAATATGTGGTCCATTTTCTATGTGATGTGGAATTTCAGGATCCACACCTTCAAGAAAGAGGGACATCCGGTTCTTCCAAAGAATAAAATTGTCACGGACAAACCGGGGAGGTTTGGCAAGAGAGCCATTGTCTTGTGTGTGTGTGTGTGTTTGTAATTTGTAAAGCCATTTGTAAGCGGTAAAGTTATCTAAGAAAGAGATAAACTAATACAGAAAACAGCTAAACAGAAAAAGAGAAGAAAACACTGCTCTGATACCACTTGTTGGTCCGTTGAGGGTCGACAAGATAAGTAAAACAGTTTGTAGAAAGGGGGATGAATACAAACACAATATATTCAAATTTAAAATGTATATTGATAAAGAAGATCAATACAAATTTTACAAATTTGTTTGCGGAAAGATAAGGAAAGAAAACCTATCTAAACAATCTTTGGTTACACATGAATTCTTAGCAAATGAGAAAAGAAATGTTGTAAAGAGAAGATCCTTTACTTAGGCCAGAAAATGCTCAAAGTAAGAATTAGGTTTTAGAGAGTGAGGTGTGCGCACTCTGCATGGAGAAGAAACACTTCTATTTATACCCAGTGCATTAAATGAACATTTAATGCAATATGATAGGGCTATAGTGCGTGTCAAGCCTTAAGAGGAAGGCTTGTCCTTTGCTACAGTGAATAGTACAAAAAGCACTATTCATTGGCAGATATCCTTACCTAAAGTTGGTGGACAATAGAGTCGACTAGTCGGCTCCATAGCGTACCAACGTTTATAAGGGTATGGGTTTGTCCTTTGTGTACATAAGGACAAGACAACAACAATCGTGCTAAGCAAGCTTCCTTTGATCACTGAATGCTGGAATAACCTGAAGGTCTCTTCAGCATTCGCTGAGGCTTGAGCAGTCTTCACACATATGTAGACRGGCTTGTAATCACTGAGTACCGCTTCAGATCACGTACTTGCTAATCTCTAATCTTTAGTTTCAGTCTTCAACATTAGCTGAACGTTCTTTGGTGTGAGCGTTGTCTTCTTGAAGTATCGTTGTCTCTGATTGAATTACAATAGAAGTTCTTCAGCGATCACTGAATCACTGAACAGGTTCAGTGATGATCGCTGGAACTGAAAAGACAGAAACATAAATAAAATGTATAAGTGAAAATGGATTATCATCAAATCAATGAGAGAGAGGATCAACAATACTCCATATATGCCAAGCGTCATCACTCCCGCCTTCATTTATCTCATATGAACTTACCTTTTGCAATCACAGAACACCAAAGCAATCCATCAATGGCTAACTCACAGTCCAATCCATACCACCAAAACCTGCTTCGAACCCACTTCTTCTTCTGATTCTTCCAATGAGGTCAACCAGGGTACTTCTATCCTGATTGGAAACATTGAAGTTGTTATCCAAGAACATGTTTCCCTTCCTTTAGGAAACTAATCTCCATCAGCTAACACCGTATTCAATCATCTGGACCTGATTTCTGTGCCAAATGACGAACAGGTCACTGAAAAGCCTAAAGAACAAAACCCTGAACTCGTTGAATCTCAAGGGGAAGTGGGAGATGCTCATGAAAGCCAACCAGCACAGACTGCTGCTATGTCTGTAGCTATTGTAGAGCCTAATGTAAGTCAGACTATTTTACCGGAATCTGAATATGATGTCATTAAGGAAAACAACAGTGCCCTAAATCTGGAATCTGAAAAATTCGAACCTGAGCATCAAATTGTTATTGAGATGCTTAAAAGACATCCACTTAAAAGGATGTTCACTAGAAGGTATGAAGTTCCTGTTCAATATCTTCAACAGTGGTGGAAAAATCTAACCTATGATGAGGAACAAAATGAGATTACTTCAACTGTAGGTGGATACGGTTTTTCCCTGTCCCTCTAACTGATAAGAAAGATGCTCTTCTTTCCAAATAGCAATGAAGTGTTGGGAAAAATCAGATTTTGATGCCCTACCATCTCAAGAGAAGATGATTAAAGACTTGATTTAATTGGGATACAAAGATCCCTTGGCAACACTAAGCAGTTTCAACAGAAAACGTTTACCACCTGTTTTGTACTGCTTGTTCTCCTGTATTAATCGATGGTTATCGCCCAAAGCATCAAGCCTGGATCAAGTATCAAGGCCAACATTGACAATCTTCCATGGAATAGCTTTCAACATGCATTATGATTATGCATCACTATTCATGGAAGAAATTAAAGCGTACATTTCAAAGCCACCTCGGTACATACCATTTCAGAGATTCTTCTAACTTTGCGTGAAGGGGGCAATGCACTTACGACCGAACATTCCAGCAAGAGAGGAGGAGGAGATGGCTCCACAATCCTACATGGATTCACTGAGGTTATCTACTCCTCTTTCTAGTTTTAGAAATCATATGCCACTGCCATTGGAATTAAGAGCATATTTTAGGAACGATAATAGGGTAATTAGAGAATATTGCGCTTCTATGGGACTGCCAGAACCGGCAAACCCTACCCAAAAAGCACTTCAACCTAGGACGAGTGGTGAAGGGTCAAAAGAAAAGAGTGTTGGGTAGGAGACACAGAGGGTTATGTATCCTAAAAGTGTAGAGAGGGAAAATGTGAATGAGAGACAGGGTAGAAGAGAAAAAAGAGCATTTAGAGAGAACAGGGTCAAAAAAAGAAGAGGACCCTGCCCCATCCCCAAAAAGATGGACACCCACATCTGCTACCTCTCTACATTCTCTGGTGGAAGGTATTGAAAAAGGCACTGAGCCAATGCCGACAGTCATATCAACCCTACCCACCCACTCATCGCCTTCTCAAAAGGGCAAAGTTTCACTAAACATTTTGAGAAAACCAACAGATAATCCATTAGCTCCTCAGTTGGAGGAATCTAATGTTGAAATTGAGGAACACTTGTCTCATCCTCATCATTTGTTTGCTCATATTGAGTCGGAAAGTCCATCCCATATTGAGCCAAATGCAGAACCAGAAACTGCTAATCTTCCTTTCACCAGCACACGTTTTCATGACGTACCTGTTCAGGTTGTTTGTCAACCTGCATTAACACCTATAGACATTCCGTCTACGGATGGTCAAGGATTGGGTGGATGTCCTGATGGAATGAACATCAAAGAAATTCCATTTCCAAGTACATCTGTTGTACATGATGCATTTATCACATCAACAGGCAAACCCACACCTGTTGTGGGATTGCAAACAGGATCACTTGTTGATCCTTGTTTCCTATCAACAATTGTCACGTAGACGGAGTTTAACAAGTTCAGTGTCTTTTGTCAGAGTGAATTTGCAAAGATTCACTCTAAAATCAATGAATTGACGGCTGTAAATGAAATAAGAAGTTTACACGAGAAGATGACGTCAATGGAGGAAGCAATCATGGAAAAAATTGATGGGCTTGACAGTTCTGTTCTTCTAATAGAAAATGAATTGGAGGTTGTGAAGAATATCGTAAAAACCAGCCAAACAACTCTCCACAACTTGGAATCAAACTCTGTGACAAAAGAAGACTTCAAGGTGTTTCAGAGCTGTATGAGATACAAACTAAGAACCAAGCTGCCATTCTTAGTCAAGTAAATACCCTCAGGCAGTCTCAAATGGATGACAGCAATAGACAAGCCAGAACCAAAAATCCAATTCAACCACCAACTGATCCATCCGCTTCAGAAGGAAATCCCATTCCTGCCATTCCCAAAGCCTACATGCCTCATACCGAAGATTTTGCCACAATTTCTCAACTGAATGACGTGAAGGCGGATTTGGCAGATTTAAGGTACATGACAGTGCGGATACGCAGAGATATTCAACAAATGGGTTGTAAGAAAGAAACTGAGTCATCTAAAAGGAAGCATGATGAAGATGATGACTCTAATGATGAAGCTGGCTATAATAATGAAAATAGAGGTAAGAGAATAAGGCAAGAAGAGGCAACAGCATTGGGAATGGCATCTAATACAAATACAACAATTGAAGAGAACATTGAAGAGGGAAATAGTGATGAAAACATAATGGATGTGGATAATATTGAAGCAGGATGTAATGAGATGGAGAAGATGGAAACGGAGGAAATTGACACCGTTGCCATTCTTAGTTCCGATGGGGATTTTAAAAATCCAGATGATGAGGTAGAACCCAGACATGAGCATATTTTTCAAAACTCATGTGTTGCAATCATTCCTTTCACACCTTTTGATACATTTATTCAATTAATTCATGAAAAATTCTTTACTCCCTCAACTAATCAACCTCTAAGGAAAAACAAGAAACAACAGTCGAACCAACAGAGTCAATTAGTGAGGATGATTCGGAGATGGTTATTCATAACCCTGATGGCTCTTTCAGCTCTTTTAAGTCTTACAACCACATGTTCAGAATAGACGATGAGGAGGAAGTCATGCTGGAACATGAATTGATGGGAACTGGCCTGGAGAAGTGCAGATGATGTACTCTGAAATGATAAGCAGACTAAGGAGAAATGATTCAGAGACAAATATAAACAGCCCAATTGTTGAAGTCCGTAACTTCCATGTAAGATCCTTTGCTGCTGTGGATTACTTGGATTTAGAAATAATGAGAGCATACAATCGTGTATATCAGATCTCTAGCACTGATTTTCCAAGGTTGAAGTTAGAACATCAATTTTTCCTCCTGAAGTATTTCGAACAAGTAGAGTTTTCCTGGGCTGAAGTGAAAATAAGAAGGTCAATGGGGATTTACATCACAAAACTTGGGTTTATATGATATGCAAGTGGCATTAGATCTAGACCTAACAAGGATTAATGCTTATGAGCCTTTGGATGAAAGCTATGAGAACGTGGCGCTTATGAATCAATTTGTATTCCTTAATGAACCACGGTACTACTTTAGAAGCTCTTCGGGTCCAAGGGTGCTGAAAGTTACAAAACTTCCTCTGTTTACATGCGAAGCGTTGATACATTTTCTGAATGCCATGGAGAGTTCACATAATGTACATGAAGATGTGAAAGAAAAGTTTCTAGATGAAATAAAGGAGAGGATACAGCTTAGGGAACTATGTAAGGATTGTTAAAAGGTGGCGATAATGGAGAAAATTTTGAAGAAAGCATCAGGTAAAGATGTTGTTCCACAGGAGTACTTCATTTCTCGAACCTTGAAACTGGTTCCAACTGCAGTGGTAGAGAAAGAGAAAGAAAATAAAAAGGTAGATTTGGATGAAAGGTTACTTGAATTCAACCACTGGACTTTTTTCTTGTCCGAATCCAATTACGTCATCAAGAATTACGTGGATACATTTACAAGGAAGCCACCTGCATTCAAGAGCAAATATGAACAGTTTATGCACAGAATAGGCAAGTTGCGCAGAGATGTGTACTCAAAGCTGAGTATTATGAGGATGGTGGACATCAAACATATAACATGGCAGGGTATAGTATACCAAGTTTTTAGTGTTGAGAGAACAGATAATAGGGTGTATGAATTCTTGGAGGCTGATTTCATATTCATCAATCACAATGATCTACTCCAATTGTATTACAAATTAGCTCCATTTGAAGATAAGGGTGTCAAGTTCAGAAAGGGTTTGATTGTTGTTGTTCATGGCATGCTTAGAGCTACCTTAATGGGTGKCATGACTGACTTTCAGTTGGCCATAACTCTGAACAGAGATAGGGTATATTTGATGCATCCGGAGATCAATCTTGGAGAATTGGCAAACTTTCATACAGGAACTATAGTGTGTGATCCTCTGGGATACATATGCAAGAATTTGAATGAGAAGTTCTTATTCAGGATATATGATATATCCAAGTACAGCTCTCGTACCTTGAAACAAATTGACATATCATTAGAAAAGAGACTGTTGAGGAAGCCTAAAATAACTCCACGAGAATAATGGCTAAAATTAAAAGAACTCATAAATTGGATGAGAATGCAGATTGACTCTCAGCTTGAGTACAGAAGAACAATAATTGAGAAGTTCATTCCGATCCTTATTGACAGGAAGTTCGAACTCTGAAGAGAAGAGGAAGATTCAGTACACACCTGCAAAGAATAAAACAGTGATAGATTTAGTTTTGTAAAGCACAAATTTTATTTTAGAAACTTAGCTTAGGATTCATCAATTATGTAAATAGTTTCAATTTTAGTAACAACAGTTCATTCATTAATTTATTAAGGCAATGGAAACAGTTTGTTGTTCACTTTTTAATAATAGTATGGTACCTTCATTACTAATAGGCTCTATTCTTACCTTGTTTTATGTTTTTTGTCATATCCTCTCTGTACATAAATGTATTACACATCTTAATTTGAGAAATTTAAATCATCTGATAGAATTACGTAACGAATATGGATGCTTGTGAAAAGTAAGACGCTGCTTCAGAATGACCTGCCCGACTTACAGTTTTGAAGGTAGTTTGGAAATGAAATTTGGAGGATGACTTCAGTATTCAAGTATGTATTTTTACTTTTAGACTTCAAGGATGTTTGGACATGAAATATAAAGGATGACTTCAGCATGCAAGTATAGATCCTTAATTTCAGACATGGAGGTTTGGTGGTTGCTTACAAATTTCCTTGTTCGTTCCGACGAAGTAGTGTATTCTTTTCCAGATTTGGGAATAAGGTTCCAATGGAAAACATGTTTCATAGCTAGTGAAATAAACTCTGAAGAATGACTCTCCAGACTTCGAAGCTGGCAGTTTTTCATAAATGGTACTCTGTGAAATGTATTTCCAGACTTCCTTGATGTCGACAGTTCCAGACTTAGAAGTGTGACAGTAAGCAACCAAGACTAATTCTGTGACTATTTAAATAAGAGTTCGAAGTTCAGATTTCTAAACCTGTAAGAACTCAGCTATATTCTCAGCTTAATTTATATTTTTTTCATATTCCTCTGCTTACATAAATGTATTAAACATCTTAATTTCAGAGATTTAAATCATCAGATAGAACTATGTAAGAAATATGGATCATTGTCAAAACTAATACGCTACTTGAGAATAGCCTGCCCGACTTATATTTTGTAAGGAAGTCTGAAAGCAAAATCCAGAGAATGGGTTCAATATTGAAATCTGGGATTTTAATTCCAGAATTGCAGGAAATCTGGAAATAGATTCAAAGAGTGCGTACGGTAATCAGTAGATATCTTCAAATTCATACATCAAGGTCTGGCCAAAGGGGTGGATCCTTTTCCAGATTTGGGCAATAAGGTCCGAATGGGAAACATGTCTCATAGTTAGTATGGAAAACTCTGAAGCATTCATCTCATACTTATAAGTTTATAGTACCCACTAAGCGGTACTCTGGAAAATGTGTTTGCAAACTTGTTTGAAAATGACACTTCCAGACTTAGATGTGTGCCAGTAATGGATGAAGACTAATTCCCCAACGGTTTTAATAAGAGTTAAAAATTCGACTTTCTAAATCCTTGGCAGAAGATTACAAAGGTCGGCCGACTTCATTCGCATGAAGCAAGTCTGGAAAACAGAATTTTGTATTCGGATAACCTTAATCCCCAGAATGACTCCTCCGCATGTATGGTGCAGAGGCTCTATGTCTGGAGTTAAAACTTTGCATCAAAACTTATACTTTTTAGCATGCAACATTTATGGTTCCTTGGAATAGCACGCCGCCTCTGTATATCATATGTTTTCTTCAATAAGATATCTGTATATTCC
The DNA here is from genome assembly GCF_001531365.2 of Cynara cardunculus var. scolymus. Classification (NCBI taxonomy): domain Eukaryota; kingdom Viridiplantae; phylum Streptophyta; class Magnoliopsida; order Asterales; family Asteraceae; genus Cynara; species Cynara cardunculus. The sequence goes on along the minus strand of NW_020200697.1, from coordinate 75,187 downwards.
AGTATTCTGCTTGATCCTTCTGTATGCACCATACCAGTGTTCTGTATACACTCTGCAAAGGCGGTGCATGCACGATCAAAGGCTCTTGATGCACTATGCAAAGGTTGTGCATTGTGCTGGCAATGGGAGGTGTATTTCAAAATTTAACGACTACCATCCATCTTGTTCGTATATCCAGAACCTCTGCACCAAATAAAAGTTCCATAATTGAAATTTTTTCACTCTCCTAGTAAAGAAGACAGACTGTAATTGGAATGAATACACAAGGGTAATCGAAGGCAAATGTGAAATATAACATTTGTATTACATTTATTATATAATATTTTACAGTACAATGAAAGGAAACTACAGGACTTGAAATTGAAAAAAAACCTAAAAATAAACATAATTTACAAAGATAAAGCTTTTTACACATGTTGGAGCATCATGAACCTCCTAAGAAGTTTACGAAACTCCAACACACCATCGATGCATCTAACCAGGTTGCAAGACCTCTCCTTGCCACCCGTGGTATTGTCGCTGTTTCTGAGTAAATTATCCTTGATGAAGCACCGCATAGAATCTGAATACTTTAGGCTCTGCTCTTCATGGAAGAACACCATTCTTCCTTGCGCATTCCTGTAGATCACCCCGAACTTTGGTTCCATCATTACCGTCCACAATGGGTAATGATTAATGCATGCTAGTTCTTCATTCGGTGCAGTGACATTAAGCTGATCAATCCCCATGTCCAGAGCCAATTGGAAGTCAAATTTGCTATTAAAGTCCAGGAGATCTGTCATCGTTTGCCGAATTGCCGAGTTTGCCACATAGTACTTCATTCCCTTATCCCTCTTATGTTTTGTGTAGAAGTACAGAGACAGAATATCCCATGGATTCAGATTAATGAGATCGCAATCTGTAAAAGATTTGATCTTGCCATGGGACCTTTCAACCTTGTATTCATGAAATACAATCTGGTTGTGCTCAAAGGTTTGTCGTTTGACGTCCAAGACATTAACGATTCTATGCACCGAATGAACTGCAGCAGGAGGTTGAGTGAAATGGTCGAAGAACCTCTATCTAATATGCTCGTCAGCCGTTGGATGCAGATTTACCTTTAAAATTGGAGTCTCATTCCGCATGCTGTAGAGATATTGATAGACATCTTCACTATCTGCAACATGTGTGATAGGCTCGTCGAGGGGAGTAGGCTTCAACAGGTCCTCCATGTCATCCCCGATATCTTGTACTCGTTCAATACCCTCTCTGGAATTCTGATCTCTGCGGCTGCTGCCTTCCTCTGGCTTTCGACCTCTGATTGGGACCTCCTGCCTCATAACAGAGGAGACCACCCTGGTCCCTTGAACAGGGACCTTTGCTCTGTGTGTTTTCCGGTGTGGTGGTGGGGCAGAGACAGTTACATCTTGAAGTGGGACAGTCGTTGGAATATCTGATTGTAGCTCTAGGTCGACTACATTTACTACCACTACTTCTACTTCATCACACCTCCTTCTTGATGGAGCAACAGTCTCCATGTAGTATTCTAAGGAGGATGACAAAGGCTCCTTTGGTTCGAATGAAGAGAGGTGTACATATAAGAATTGAATCACATCCTCTTCATGTTTCTTTTGGCCTTCTTCTTCTGCCAAGGGTGCCGCGGGCAACTTCCCTTTCCTTATTGCCTCTGCATCTGCTTGCGCATCTTGTGATCTCTGCCTTGATGATGCTAGCGCTTGTTGGTGTAGAACAGAGGCAGAGGTGGCAGCCCTTGGAAGCGTACTTGGAGCAGCTGTTGAATGCCTCCCCTCTCTTGATGATTTTGAGGACCAGACAGGTCTGGGTCCTCATCATCATCAAGTCTTCTTCTTTTGGACGCCTCTGCACACGAAGTGGCATCCATTCTTCTTTTTGTTCTCTGCTCCTCTGCTTGAGGCATGGATGTGAGTTTCGCCTCATACATTTTGAGTAGATCTTCTACTGCGTGTCCAACTCGTTGAATCTTAAAGTCAGAGCCGTAGTTGAAGCTATCCAGAGAATGCTTTATTGACTCTGCTACTTCTGTGGCTTTGCTGTTGAACTAAGAAGTAAAAGTTGCCACCTTCTGTAGAAGTCTGTCACACAGAGCATTCATTACACCCTGAGTGACATAATCGACAGGTACGTTCAGAGGGATCATCGCCTGGGCGTCATGAGAAGTAGAAGCTTCATCCTTTTGCATGGATGCTATGACCCTTTGCAGGGCCTCCGCATTTCGTGTCGTCACTTCCTATAGGGTATCGAGACGAGAGGCATTCATCAAAGATTCAACTCTCAATAGTGCCAAGGATGCTCGTATCTCATCCAGAGCAGATGCAGAAGGTGACGGCTCTACATGGGCCATGATGAGTTTTAGCTCTTCCAAGAAGCACAACAAAGAGGTTCCAAGGGATTGAAAATCTTCCCTTATGACGTAGGCTGGTTGTGTAACCTCTGGCTCAACACATGGGCCAGATTCAGTCCTTGTTCCAAGGACACCTTCTTGCTCGACTTGTTTAATGTTGGTCAGGGAAGGATTTCCAGAAGACCCTCGTGGTTCTCCTTGAGGAGAATCCACTACTACTGTTCTGTCATGAAGAGTATCCAATGCAGGTTCAAAGCCAGCCAGAGGACTCACCATGAGTGGACAAGAAGGTTGGTCGAGAACCTCCATGTCTTGTGCACCTAATCCTTGCTCTGAACAAGGTGGGGAAACTCTATGTGCGGAGGAAACAAATTCCTCTGTGGGGAACAATGGCGTGATATGGGGAGACATATCATTTATTCTTTCAAAGGTTGCACCCTTTTGAGAGGGTGTTCCCTGAGGTGTGGCTTCCCTTTCACTTTCATAACCAGAGGCAGATGCGACCTCTGGTTGTTTTGGGTGGTGAAGGTTCGAGGTGTGCACCTCTGTTTCAATGACCTCCGTGTCTCAACCACCAGAATCAGATGATCTGTTTCCACTGGGAGTTGGGGTATTGAATCGTATGTGCCTATTTACCCTAGGCTGCTCTGGCTCGCCATGAGGCAGAGCAGCTGCTACACCTCCTCCCTCATCATTCTCTTCACTATCGGATGAGGAAGAGCTCTCAGCATCGCTATGCTCCTGCTCTTCCTCGGATTCCTCTGCATCAGAACTTGAAGACAGTTATGTTTCATGCATAGTTTCATCTTGCATTCTCCTCATTTCCTCCTCCTTCCTTGCTCGCTCATCTTGCTCCTGCCTCTCTCTTTCTTCCATCTCTCTCATTTTCTTTTCCTCTTTTTCCCTCATTTGTTTAGCCTTTTCCCTCTTCCTTTTTTACCCCTTCTCACTCTCGATCCTCACTTGCTCTACTGGCCTTTATGTCTCTTCACTCTCTTGGGCTGTCCCTATGCGTGTCGGGATTCGAACCACTGGTTCTAGTGCCTCGCGTACACGTCTATAACTCCTCCTTACCTCCTTTATCTTCATGTAGGTCATCAGCTTCCTTGGAATGGGCCTCTCAGATGAATAGCCATCCTTATGCACAATGGCTTTGTACACGGAAAGTACGTTAACCTTCTGCACAGGAAGGCCTGAGACGTCTATCATGTGCTCCTCAACAAAAGGTCTTAGAAGAAGACCTAAAAATCGTGAGAAGAGTAGAGTTGACAATTCTCTTCCCTTAGAGACCTCATGGGACTTTTTCACAACTACAGCCTTGAACTCCGTGTAAAGTATCAAAGAGTAGTTGAGGGGCAGGTCAAAGAATATCCCATACACAATCTGCAGGATATTAGTGGAGCATATTTTCCGACTACCAATTTTGGCCGTGAGAGACCGATTCACCAATGTGAACAGGACGTTCCATATTGGTGGCAGAAACTGACTATGGTACTGTAATGGATACCGGATTTGTTGATTGTAACCCAACATCTTCGGGAAAGCAACCAGCTCATCCTCGGTTGGAAGAGGGGCGTATTCGTCCAGGCCAATATCCATTTTCGTCGGCAGTTGTAAGACTTGAGAGAACAACGACCTGGAAATATGCACTGAAACGTACTCTTTCGTCGAGGGAACATAGAATTGTCCAACAACCCCATGCTGTGATTCAGTAACGTCGCATGAGAGCCAAAATTCTTTAATGAAACGTTGTGGAATGGCTTCATCCAAGTTCGTGAGGGCAGGATTGAGAAAATGATGTTGAAGGATATCAACAATTGCGTGAAACCTAGAGTCAAAATTATCCAGATTAAGGCAAAGTGCGTGATTATTTGGTTTCAAAGGAAGGGGAATAATGGTATGAGTAGATCCGTCAATAGATTTGAGGGTAGTGGTCTGCGTTTGGGAATTGTTTGATGCCGATGTAGACATTTGAAGGTTTGTGAGCAACAAAATGACCCTGGTTTGTGGTTGGCTGAAAGTTAGGGTTTCAGAGAAATGTATAAATTTGTGGTTGATTTTGTGTTTTGTGTGCAGATGTTGAACTTAAGCAACTTACTTGCAATGAATATCGATTGAAGCGAAGTAAAATAGGGGGAACCTTGAGGTCACAATTCGTCAATGGCGGCAGTTGGTTTTTAGTTCGTAGAAGACAACAATGAGAGAAATATGGAGAAAGGGTTTAAAAGCATGAAAAATTTAATTTGGGGAATAAAGGGTAATTTAAAAAGAGATTTTGTAATAGGCAATCGAATGAGAATCGGCACGAAGTGTCGAGAGCTGAAACAGTTATGCAAAAGCGTATGGGGGAAGACATGTGGCTTGGCATGCAAAACTCGTGATGGGAGAGGGGCATATTCATTCAGCCCTAAATCCGTCTTTGTAGGGATTTGCAATACTCGTGAAAACAGGGACCTTGTAATGCATACAGTGATGAATTCATTTGTAGATGGGACCAAAAAATCTCCAACAATACCTCGTTGGGAATCAGTAACTTTGTAACTCTAGCAGAATTCTGGGATGAATCTTTCAGGGACAAGATCATCGGTGCTCGTCAGGGTAGGGTTCAAGAAATGGTGTTCGAGGATATCAATAATAGGATGGAATTTTTGGTCAAAGTTGTATAGTGAGAGTTGAAGGGCATGGTTGTTGGGTTTCAGTGAAGAGGAACCATATTTTGGCTGGATTCCTCAACAGTTTTGAGAGTAGTGGTGTGGGTTTGAGAGTTCCTTGAGTCTGAAGAAGACATTGTTGCAGGTTTTGAAAAAAAAGGTTTTGAACAGTTAGGGTTTTAAAAAGAACCGGGTATTGATTCTTTAATCTGGGCTGGAAGGATGGTTTGAGTACTTTCTTGAAGATTGAAGATGAATGATTGTACCAAAGATTGCGGTTGCAGGAACTGATTTAAGAGCTTGCAGGAATATCAATGGCGGTTTTTGAGAGCTTGAAGACGACGAGTTCTTGAATACTTTGAAAGCGTAAAAGAAAAATTGGGGGAAATAGGTTTGTTTAAATAGAAAATAAAATAGAGTACTCGAGTGTAATGCACCCACCAAACGTCAAATAACCGGAGCGGTTCACGCACCACCTGTGTCTATATGCCACATGGCATGCCAGCTGCAAATGGCGTCGAGAGCTGAAACGGATAGGCAAAACCGAATGGGGGGAAGATACGTGGCTTGGCATGCTTTGCATCCCGCCTCCTTTACTTGAAAAATTAGAGATACAGGCGGTGACCGTCTGTAACTGAAAGCTTTTATTTTAAATAATTATGAATAGAAACAGAGTTGCGTCACGAAAGTCTGTCGGGAAGTTCCAAAGTTATAGACAAACGATGTCAATACCAATAAGTCTGCATAATTCTGACTGAGGATAACAAATCTGAAGTACATCCTCAGAGTTACGAAACATGTTGTTCAGAGTGGCACGTCTGTATCATATGCAGAGTCAGATCCAGATCGTCTGCGTAAGTCTGCATAAGGTACACAATATTCAAAAAAACTTCTAAATGAAGACGAACAATATAGAGCCAGTATGCAGCGCTGCATCGTACATGCGGAGCCTTTGTAAACCTCTGTACGACTTCCTTTTAGAAGAATATATTTTAAAATAATCACCCAGAGTTTAAAACGGTGACGGTCCATAGTTAAAAGTCTGAGGATCGCCTTCAGAGTAAGAGGCAGAACCTCAACATACGACATGACGAGACAGAGGTCTTTATCAACACTTAAGTGCAGAGCATCTGTGTAGCTCTGTATGAAGAACGGATGTAGGGTTAGAGTGACGGGGTGGCAAGTGCAGAACCTTTGTTAAGGTCTGTATGAAGTGCAGAGCCTCTGTGTAGCTCTGTATGAAGCATGGAGTCTGGCTTCGATTGACCGTGTAGCACGTGTAGAGCCTCTATTACGGACTATATGGAGAACGGAATCACACTTGACTGACACGGGGGGTAGAAATTGTCCATAGTTAAAAGTATGAAGCCCAACTTCAGAGTAAGAGGCGGACCTCAACGTACGACATGACGCGACAGAGGTCTTTCTCAACACTTAAGTGCAGAGCCTCTATGTATCTATGTACGAAGCACGGATGCAGGGTTAAAGTGACGGAGTGGCAGATGCAGAGCCTTTGTAAACCTCTGTACGACTTCCTTTTAAAAGAATATATTTTAAAATAATCTCCCAGAGTTTAGGACGGAGACGGTCCAGAGTTAAAAGTCTGTGGATCGCCCTCAGAGTAAGAGGAAGAACCTCAACATACGACATGACGAGACAGAGGTCTTTATCAACACTTAAGTGCAAAGCATCTGTGTAGCACTGTATGAAGAACGGATGAAGGGTTAGAGTGACAGTGTGGCAAGTGCAGAACCTCTGTTAAGGTCTGTATGAAGTGCAGAGTCTCTGTGTAGCTCTGTATGAAGCACGGAGTCTGGCTCCAATTAACCGCGTAGCACGTGCAGAGCCTCTGTTATGGACTGTATGGAGAACGGAATCACGCTCGACAGATACGAGGGTGTAGAAATTGTACAGAGTTAAAAGTATGAAGCCTAACTTCAGAGTAAGAAGTGGACCTCAACGTACAACATGACGAGACAGAGGTCTTGATCAACACTTAAGTGTAGAGCCTCTGTATATCTCTGTATGAAGCACAGATGCAGGGTTAGAATGACAGGGTGGCAGGTGCAGAACCTCGGTTAAGGTCTGTATGAAGAAACGGGACCTTAATGTAGGACATGAAGAGAGAGAGAGCTCTTTCTCAACACTTAAATGCAGAGCCTCTGTTAAAGTCTGTATGAAGCACGGGGTCTAGCTCAAATTGACCGCGTAGTACGTGCAGATCATGTGTTAAGGACCGTATGAAGAACGGAATCAGGCTTGACTGACACGAGGGTGTAGAAATTTCCCATAGTTTAAGACATAGATGGTCTAGAGTTAAAAGTCTGACGCACAACTTCAGAGTAGGAAACAGAACCTCAACGATGCACATGAAGAGACAGAGTTCATTCTCAACACTGAAGTGCACAGCCTCTGTGTACCTCTGTATGAAGCACAAAGTCTGGCTCCGATTGACCGCGTAGCACGTGCACTACATTGTGTTACGGACTATATGGAATCGTGTAGCATAATACATTGATCAATTAAGACATCGTTATACGAAACAAAATTCAATCACAAAAACAATCACAAATACGAAACACAGTGTAGTTGTACATCAGAACCACGAATATTACTTCTGAAGCGGGGCCTCAACGCAGGACATCAAGAGAGATATCTATTTCTCAACACTTAAGTGCAGAGCCTCTGTGTATCTCTTGTGATTCTTAACTTGACTGTACCCAATCCTTTTTCTTCCTCTCTATTCCTTTTCCAAGACGTCTTTCATGCAACTTTTCTTGTGATTCCACTCTGTATGAGGCAAGGAAGGACAAGACGAGGCCCAACGTATTGCAATGTTCTTACATAAGAACATCAACAACAGCAAAATTATGTACTCATACAAACAAGTTTAATATTAAATAAAAAACAAATAATAATGAAACCGTGTAGCATAATACATGGACCAATTAATAGATCGTTGTACGAAACAAAATCCAATCGAAGATTTTGATGCCTTCTATTCCGGTCAATGAGCCGATATTGTGAGGGAGCAGCTAACCAATCTCATTTCTCAGAGAAGTCCATTAGTTCGGTAAGCCTCGTCATCTAGTATGACCAAAGCATCCACCTGAGTTGTTTACTTAATTTTCCGACCTGGAAAACCAATGACTCTTCAGGTTAGGATCACAAAAACAATCCCAAATATGAAACACAATGTAGTTGTACATCAGAACCATGAACATTACTTCCGAAGTTCAGTGATTATTAACGTTTTTGGAGCCGATCCTTTTTCTTCCTATCAATTCTTTATCCAAGACTTCTCTCATACAACTTCTCTTGTAATACGAACTGTCTACGGTGCTCTTCGAATAAGACAATGATCAGTCCTGGAATAAGAAGAATTAGTTGCATCCATTTATATTTACAAAATACATTCAAGGTGGCGTTAAGAATACCTTAAACTTCTCTTCGGAACTGAAATATGAATGAAGGTGTACTAATTCTGATTCAGCAGACTGCATGATAAATCGTAAAATAATGTTACACTAACAGAGATCCTTCAGTCAATCGAAATAAATCTGGGGCAAATGATAACCGACACCTGTTGAGCAGCAACTCTCATTGCGAACTTGTTGATAGATACTTTGATGGTCGGTTGGCCTGAAATTCAGAATGTCCCAATATCTACCGCATATTACTATGCACTGGCGGTTGTTGAGAATGTAACAAGTACAACCAAATATGTGAAGAAAGCTAATTGAGGGTTTTCGTCCATGGAATAGTTCATAAGCTGTCTTCTTGAATCTTTTTATGATCAGTGATCGATTTTGAGTGAAACAAGATGTGTTGACAGCTTTAGCCCAGAATTGAGTTGGAAGACGAGATTTGYWGAGCATTGATCGAGCAGCCTCAATGATTGTTCGATTTCTTCTTTCAGCGACCCCGTTTTGCTGAGGAGTTCTCACAGAAGAAAAGTTGTGAGAAATTCCCTTATCCTCAAGGAAGTTATCCATAGTACTGTTTTTGAATTCAGTACCATGGTCACTTCAAATAGAGCGTACTTTAATATTGTTTAGTACTTCTATCTTCTTGATGAACGAAATGATTTCTTCAGGTGCTTCGTCCTTGGATCTTAGAAAGAATACCCAAGTATACCTGKCATACTCATCAACGATGACGAGCATGAACTTCTTTCCAGCTAAGGATTGCATGTTGACTGGACCAAAGAGATCCACGTGCAATAGCTGAAGAGGCGCAGTCACTGACGAGATTTGTTTCAACTTGAAACTAGCTCTCGTATGTTTTCCTTTCTCACAGGCTGAGCAAAGAGATTCCTTTG
>NW_020200697.1:64301-65437 GCF_001531365.2 Cynara cardunculus var. scolymus | reverse complement strand
TCTTGAACATCCACTGTCCAGATACCATATGCCTTTGACATCCTGAGCAAGGAAACAAATTAAGAAATGCTATTGGTACCCAGCTATGGGTCCAGCTATGTTAGAGGCTTCATCATCTGATACTGAAGAATCATTATCAGAAGATGGCATCATTAAATCTGAGGAGGTTTGAATGGAAAGAGGAACAAACCTTGATACTACCAAGGTAGTTTCAGTGGAAGTCTTCACTGAGTCTGACGAAGAGACTTCAGTGGTGGAGATTACAACATCTGAAGCTGAAGATACTTCAGTTGGAGTTGTCTTCACTGAGCCTGATGAAGAGGCTTCAGTGGTTTTCTTCACCTTGACTGCAAAGGCACTCTTTGTGGATGATTTCACTTTAGTTGATTTCTCAACTTTGGTTACTTTCTTGCTCAAAGCTAGTGAACCAGCTTTGACGATAGAAGGACACTTACTGGTAACATGTGTTTTTTCACCACATTGTTTACACTTCCTAAAACTAAAASTAGCTTTAGGGCCAGGAAGTATCGGATTAGATGTGTGACAAGCTCCAAGGATTCCCTTCTCATTGGTTCTAGGAGGAACCTTTGAGRGAATGRATTCCTTAGGTGAAAAGTTCACCCTGAGCTGTGACTTAGATTTCTGATGCGATTCAGATTTCCTAGTCCCTGAAGAGGAAGAAGTTTTACAAGTTGAAGGAATAGATTTAGATTTATTTGTCTTGTTAGACTTCTTGGGAAGGGATGCTATGACAGTGGATTTACCTTTGTCTTCGCACCCAAAACTCAACGGAGTTCCTTCAAGATGACTCTCAGTAAAGGAAGAGGACTGAGAGGAAGAAGTGTTGGGAATAGAAGAGACAAAAGTACCAAATTTAAGCATGTACTTGTCTTTAACACATTCTTCCTGATCATAGGAGAATCCTAGACCAGCGGTAGCTTTGAGAGAAGTTTTACACCATCCTTCAATGGTAGCTTTCTCAGCCTTGAGTTCAGCGATTGCTCGCTCACGCTCAGCGACAGCTTTCTCACGTTCAACAGTGATGGCCTGGTTTACAATAACCTGATCCTTAAGATTTTCCTCAACAGAGGTCAGTTCTTTGATCTTAGAATGACAAATCTTTAATTGCTCATGAA
>NW_020200697.1:61949-63301 GCF_001531365.2 Cynara cardunculus var. scolymus | reverse complement strand
TATTTATCATCTTTGGTCCTGAAGGAGGAAGAGGCTTTAGAAGATGGCATCACAGTCTTCTTGGATCTGCATTCACCTGCAAAATGTCCGGGCCGGTGACAGTTGTAGCAGACAGCTGAAGCCTTGTCTATTCTTTCAGACTTTGGCTTCTCCCTGAGGGGTAGCTGAGGAGATCTGCGAAAATTGCTTTTACTGGGGAACCTCCTAAATGGCTTAGTCAGGAGTGCCAGGGACTCATCAAAATCTGTTAAATCAGATTCAGGAATGTCCTCAGAAGAATCTATCTCCGTGATGACCACGGGAGGTAGAGAAGAAACAAAAGGAGTAGTGGTTTCAACTGAAGAAGATTCAGAGATCAAAGTTAAAGGAGAGCTTTTCATTTCCCTGAAATCTCTTACAAGATTTCTATTCAGTTGACGAGATTGCTCATGGTTAAGCAGAATCCCATATAAGGTAGAAAGAGAAAGAGTGGACATGTCATTTGACATCTTGAGACACATGGAAAARGTATCCCAAGACTCAGGAAGGCATTCTAGAAACTTAGTCAAGGTTTCAGAATTAGAATATTCCCTGTCGACAGTCCTAAGATGAATAAGAAGGCAATTAAATCTTTGATGTACTTCAGACAGTGTCTCGGACTTTCCACAGAGAAAGCTTTCATACTGTCTTACTAGGTTGATCTTTCTAGTCTCCTGAATCTGAGTGGTTCCTTCGTATTGGACACAAAGAGTATCCCATACGAATTTAGAAGTTTTGAGTTTCATCACAGAGTAATATATCTCATCAGGAAGAGACATAGCTATTATAGACCGAGCACGCATGTCTATAGCTATTTTSTTCTTGTCCTCATCGCTCCACTGATGTGGAAGCTTTGGAATCTACCGTTCAGGAATCGCGGCAGTCGTAGCTATTGCTGAAACAGCCAAAACAATAGCAAATGAAATATATGGTCCATTTTCTATGTAGTGTGGAATTTCATGATCCACACCTTCCAGAAGGAAGGACATCCGGTTCTTCCAGAGACTAAAATTGTCACGGACAAACCGGGTGGTTTGGCAAGAGAGCCATTATCCTCTATGTGTGTGTGTGTTTGTGATTTGTAAAGTCATTTAAAAGCAGTAAGTTATCTAAGAAGAGATAAAATAGTACAGAAAGTTAGCTAAACACAAGGAAAGAAAGAAAACACTACTCTGATACCACTTGTTGGTCCCGTAAGGGTCTACAAGAATAGAAACAATTTGTAGAATGGGGGGGATGAATACAAACACAATATTTTCAAATTTAAAATATATATTGATAGAGAAGATCAATACATATTTTACAAGACTGTTTGCGGAAAGATAAGGTAAATA
>NW_020200697.1:51459-61819 GCF_001531365.2 Cynara cardunculus var. scolymus | reverse complement strand
TTAGAGTGCGTGTCAAGCCTTAAGAGGAAGGCTTGTCCTTTGCTATAGTGAATAGTACAAAAACACTATTTTTGAGCAGACATCCTTGCTTAAAGTTGATGGATAAAGAGTTGACTAATCGGCTCCGTACCGTACTAACTTTTGCAAGGGTATGGGTTTGTCCTTTGTGTGCATAAGGACAAGACAACAACAATCGTGCTAAGCAAGCTTCCTTAGATCGCTGAATGCTGGAATGACCTAGAGGTCTCATCATCATTCGCTGAAGCTAGGGCAGTCTTCACACATATGTAGTCAGGCTTGTAATCACTGAATACCGCTTCAGATCACGTACTCGCCAGTCTCTAATCTTCAGTTTCAGTCTTCAACGTTAGCTGAAGGTTCTTTGGTGTGAGTGTTGTCTTCTTGAAGTATTGCTGTCTCTGATGAATTTACAATGCAAGTTCTTCAGCGATCACTGAACATACTCACTGATGATCGCTGGAACTGAAAATAAAGAAACACAAATACAACATAGAAAGAGGATTATCATCAAATTACTGAGAGAGAGGATCAAAAGGACCTATTCCTTTTAACTCTGGTAGGCTCAGGAATATCCGGTTGCGCCTCATTACTTTCGGTGGTCTCTTCTGGTGGGCCTGAGATCTAGCCCAGAATATCTTCGGCTTCATTTTCATTCAAAGTAGGATTGATATTGGGCTTATCAGCATCATTGGTTACATCAGATTCACTGGGCTCATTAGCCACACTGTTCCTATTTGACTCCTCATTTGAGGTGCTTTCATCAATATGGATTTCATCAACAGTGGGTTTCACGTGGTTTTTAATTTCATCACAAATGGGTTTGTTCAAAGGGTCAAGGGCATCTACTTCTTAATAAATCAAATCACTACCTTTGAAAGGGAATTTTTCTTCAAAAAATTTGGTGTCTCTGGAGATTATGATTTTGTCCGTTTCAATGTCAAGAATTTTATAGTCTTTTGTTCTTTGTGGATAGCCCATGAACACTCTGGGCCTCCCCTTTTCTTCAAATTTATCCCCTCCTGTTTCGGTGTTTTGATGGTACATTAAGCAACCAAAAATCTGCATATTGTCATAATCCAGTTTTTGGTTGAAAACCAACTCGAAAGGAGTTTTATCATCAATAACCTTTGATGGCAATCGGTTAATAATGTGGATGGCAGTTAGAATGCATTCACCCCAAAACCTCTTTGGTAAATTTGCTTCAAATCTAAGTGATCGAGCAACTTCGAGTATGTGCCGGTGTTTCCATTCGACAACTCTATTTTGTTGGGGTGTATGCAGGCAAGTGGTTTCAAGTAAAATCCCCCGTTCATTATAAAAATCGGTCATGTCGTTAGACGTGAACTCCCCCCATTGTCACATCTAACTTTCTTGACATGTCTTTCAAATTGAGTCTTTACCATATTGCAAAAAAAAAAAAAAAAAACTTTAACCACTTGCTAGCTTCATGTTTGTGTTTTTGGAGGAATAACCATGTGGCTCTACTATAATCGTCTACAATAGTCAAAAAAATAGTTTTCCCTCGAGAAGGATGGGATACGATACTTTCTCTAAATGTCGCAATGTATCAAATCGAAGCGAGCATTTGTCATTATGAAATTATTTGAAAAAGGTAGCCTAGTATGTTTGGCCTAGAACAAGAGTCACACAATTTGTCTAAACTAATATTTTTAAGAAAATCAATTGCATCAAGCTTATCTTCATATGCATGTCCCAACCTTTTATGCCAAGTGTTCCCGATAGTCATCATAGCTCTTCTTTCTCCATTGAACAACCCCATTTGGTATAGACCTTTTTTGCATTTACCTGCACCAATCAAGCTCCTTGTGTGGAGCTTCTACATAACACAAAATTCCAGAAAAAACGTTATAGAGCATTGAAGATTGTTGGTCAATCAACCCACTGACACAAGGTTGCAATTAAATTCAGGGATATAAAGAACTCCCTTTAATTTAGCGCCCCCTTCTAGGGTACATTCCCATTTTCCCTTCACATGTATGGCATTGCCATTAGGGATAACAACGGGTTCCTCATTTGAGCAAACAATTTTATTATTAAGAATTGATTCATCGTGAGTTATATGTTATGTGGACCCTGAATCCACAACCCAATCGCTATCCCAACCCCCTTTACCTGCCATGTTAGCCATCCGAACACTACCATCTTTGACATCGTTTTCAACAAAATATTTCAAGAAGGAATGATACAGCTCCTTTGTGAGACCTGGAACGGGGCTAGCTTCAGTATCAACATGAGCAGCTTTCGGTTTCACTTTACCCCGCCACCAATCCGGATAACCGATTATCTAGAAACAACCATCTCGTTTGTGTCCACTTCTTCCATATTCAGTGCACTGTTCGTCTGTGTCTCCACGTTTCTGATACTTTGGTGCGGCTTTATTTTGACTCACATTGTTCTAGCGCCGGACCGGTTTGAAAGCCTTAAATGCAGCGTTTTCGGGGACGTTTTCTTCTCACCCGATATCATCCTTTGTCTTTCGTCTTCGACAACTAGGTGATAGATAATTCCTAGTGTTGGTATGGGATTCATGGCAAGGATTTGGGTTTTGATTACTCCAAAGTCGGCTTCCACACCCATCAGAAATTCGTATAGTTTCTCCTTTTCCAGAAGTTCGTTCATCTTTTAACCGACTCCACATGAACATTTGTGTTAGGACTGAAAATCAGTGTATAATTGTATTCGTCTTGAAAGTTAATTTTGTCTATAATTGTATAAAAGTCACCGTGTTTGACTTTTCTTAGATAGTTTGACTTTGACTACTTGTGTCTTGTTTGACCCTATATAAAGGGTGAGTCTTTGTAATCTTTAAAAAAAGAGCCTTATTGTAAAATCAGTACAAGTAATAAAGTTTTGACCATATATTGGGCATTGACTTTCTCTCTCTATCTTCTCCTACATGTTCTTAGAAGAGATATACAAATCTGCCATTGTTGAAGAGCTTTACTTAAAGATTGATTTATTTGGGACTAATAATTGGTATCAGAGCAGATTTGCAGGGATTTTGATTGAAGAAATCAACAAGAGATATATGATTCTGCCATTGTTGTTTGAAGGTTTACATGAAGATTGATCATATTTGGGACTAATAATTTGTCACAAGTGCAACGAGGGGCTAGTAGCATAGATTCAATCTCGTCCCAAAGGCCACGCAGCTTTGTGTAGAAGGCTGAGACTGAGACCCCATTTGGTGTGTGTTGAAGAGTGTTTGCTTCAACTCGTAAGCGTGAGGGGCGCTTTCCTTCCCAAACCTTTCGCGTAAATTTGACCAGATTTCAAAGGCGGTGTTGGCGTATTTTACGCTACCCCTGATGTCCTTCTCCATAGTCGTCATGAGCCAACCTTTTACCATAGTGTCACAAGCATCCACGTCATGTAATCGGTGGCTGTTTTTTAGGGTTTCTTCAACGTACCATCAACGAATCCGACCTTGTTCTTGGCAAAAAGAAAATTTAACATCTCTTGGGACCAATCGGTGTAGTTATTGTCGGTGAGGGTGTTGTTGACATGCATTTGCTTCAGGTAATCTGAAGCATGAATGTAGAAAGGAGAATTGATATCTGGAGAGCCTTCCTTCTTCGTGCCTCCATTGTTGCATGTCATGGTGGCGATCACTAACCTTGTGTCTTACTGTTTGAACTGCTTTGATACCGTCTTAAGAATGATGGTGAGAGATATTCATTTTGTTTCATATAGTTTTCTATGAATACATCGAACACAACCATCGAATAAACACAAAGATCAAAACTACAAATATGGAAACACAATAAGAAGAACACGTAAATTACGAAGAACCAATAAGGCAATGATTGAGCATGATCAATGGAGGCAATAAGGATTGAAAATAGGAGATTCTAATAACAATCCATGATTTTTAAATTATTTATTTCCTTCTATATACTAACTCTTTTTTTTTAAAACCAATTCAGCCAAAATGAGACAACTATTGATTTTTAAGCAAATATTATTTTTGGAAAAGAATGATGGTTAAAATTTACATATAATCAACCCAAACATTTCACATTTCAATTCCTCATCTCTTCCTTTTATAATCACTAATATTTGTCAAACATTTTTCTCTCCATCATTGTGGGACAACCAACTTAAACCACAATCCAAGATTTGAGAAATTCTTTAATTTCATTGAGCCATCTCATTCACCCTTGGTTGTTCCTTTAATCTATTTAGAAAAATAAGGTGGCTTAAAGTTAAATTTAACCAACCCAAGAATTTCATATTTCAATTCATCATCTCTTCCTTTTATATACTCACTAATATTTGTCAAACGTATTTTCTCCATCAATGTGGAACAACCAACTTACACCACAATCCAAGATTTTTAAATTCTTTTTCCAATCCTATATACTAACTCTTTTTGTTAAAACACTGATTCGGCTAAAATGAGCCAACTATATATTTTTAAGCAAATATTATTTTTTTGAAAAGAATGGTGGTTAAAATTTACATCTAACCAACCAAAGCATTTCACAATTCAATTCATCATCTCTTCCTTTTATATAATCACTAATATTTGTCAAACATTTTTCTCTTCATCAATGTGGACAATCAACTTAAACCATAATCCAAAATTTAATAAATTCTCAAACCACATTATACCACCTCATTCATCCTTGGTTGCTCCTTTAATATATATATATATATATATATATATATATATATTGATTTTGGAGTATTTGCGAAAAAGCATGGCCAAACATTACTTATGGAAAAAATGAGGGTATTAAAAAAAATTAGGTTTCACAAGGCCTTAATTGCAATGCATAAATCAATAGGTATATGTCAATTTCTCAACCAGATTCGTCATATGCACCAACACCAAACCATGTTATATATATATATATATATATATATATATTATATATATTATTATTTTCCCAGAATTATGCTTATATATATATTATTATTATTATTATTATTATTTTCTAGAATTATGCTTTTATATATATATATATATATATATATATATATATATATATATAAGAGTAGGTTCTTCTGTTAACCCAATTTATGGTATTAACTTTGTGAACTCATCACAACCATTCATCTTGTGACTCAATAAATGACATTAATGATTGCAATTTTGTAATAGTTAATAATATAATATGTTACCATCTAAGATGAACATATACGAACAAGGTATTATTGGAATAAATTCATAAAGACGTGGATGTTTTGTAACTGTCCATGTGTATATTAATGTTCTGTTACTGACCATGTTTTGTAACTGCCCGCGTTTTGTAATTGTCTATATGTATATTAATCTATTGTTATTAATAAAAAAATCTCCGTTATTATGAATATTAATATACACATCTCCCCTCTATATGAACATGGGTTCACTTATGAACAATTGTGAACAACAGGTTCACTTATAAAACATGTGTTTTGATGTTCATATATGTTCACATGTGTTATGTGCATTGCTTGGATGTTTAGAAATGTTCACAAAAGTTCACTTGGTTTTTCCATCTTTTCATATGTTAACAGACAATGAACATTATATGCTTATGAAAATATGTTTACTTATGAATAAGGAAATTATGTTCAACCATTACTATCTTTCAATAAATCAAACACAATTGTTTGATGTGTAGAATAATGTCGATTACATATATGTTGAATATGACCATCCAAGTTTCTTATTCTACTAAAACTCCACATCAATTGTAAGTCCCATTTCAACAGTAAATCAAGATCAATTCATGATAATTGAGAGAATAGATGAAGAACATGATAAACCAGTCAGCTTATCGTATTCATCAAAATAGCAAGCTACAATCACTCTCAATCACCTTTAATCGACTCTCATTGATTACAATAGAATGAACAACAAACAAATTCTAGCCCATATCACCTATTTATAGGAGACATTTACATGTAAATCCCAATGCCCTTAAGCCCAATTACATGATATTACAATACAATACAAGGTAATTGCCTTTATAAAACTTTCATAATATTTAGGACTATTTTGGTCCTAACAATCTCCACCCCCCAATTTTTATAAAGCAAGCATCTTTTTAAAACATTAAGTCTTCCCCCCCCCCCTTACTGTTTTTTCTTTAAGAAAACTTTGGTGTGCCCGGCAATAATAAGATCTTCAAGCTCGCCCCTGAAAATAGCTCTTACTCTTTAAGTTTCAACTTTAAGATAATATCTAATGTGAGCTCAGCACCACTGATTGCACAAAGTACAACTAAAACTGCAGATGACTCAACACAACCTTGAACCATAGAATCATCGTCAATCTGGAAAGCAATAGATTCATCTAACTATGGGATAGATAAATGTGTAAGCCTCATGACATTCCAATAAAAACAATCTTATGACAAAGAATCTTTCAGTGAACCACGAGTTGAATAGACCGTTAGCTTAAGAACTTGATCTTGATAAGCTCACAAATTTGGGTAACAACATTTGCTTGAAGAACCAAAGCAAACAACATTGACTGTATAGACTCGGAGAGAAGAATCAATAATAAGCACATAGCTTCAAGAATAGCAAGTCAAACCAAATAGATAGGCCCATTTCCTTTAACCTTTCAGAAAACTGAATAACCAGAATCAAATCCAAAATTCCTAGCTAAAAGAGTGATTAAAAGCACTCAGAACTCTTAGATCAAAACGATAACAACAAAACAATGATTGTAGACTATCAAACCTCTAATTGATCAGGTTAGAATAATGGCTGAAAACACTCAAAGATCTGATAATTTCCAGAATCTCTAGAACACTTATTGCAAACCTTCAAGACCTTTGATTGATTAGGTCAAAAGAAATGAGTGAAGGCACTCAACGATCTAGCCTCTTGTGGAAAAACTCCAAAATAACGATTGTAGATACTCAAACTCTAGCTAGTCCAATCAAATACATAAACCAATCAAAAGTTCTAAATTTTTTTCAAATCCAACTTTAAATTTTAATCCCAAATATGGTTGACCAAAAAGTCAAATGTTGACTTTAAAAGTCAAAATTGACTAACTTTGCTGTAAGATGCTCTCAAGGGTAAAATTGATAAAATATCATCTTAATCATTAAGCACAAGGTGAATTGGGCAAATAAATTCATTAAGCACACTGGTTAAGCATAGAGAGTCAAATAACATGTACTCATTTGATGAGTGATGAGCGATGAACATAAGTCAGACTGCTTATCACCCATGCCTTTGGCTAAGAGGCATGAACCTTAGCTTATCGCCCAGGTTATCGCTCAAGCCTTGGGCGATGAAAAATGTTATCGCTCATCCCTTGGGCGGATACAACTTCAACTTCCAACTTCATCGCCCAACATAAGGATCATCGCTTGAATCCTTGGGCGATGAGTGAACATATCGGACAACACTTTATCGCTCATAAAGTAACAACGCAAAATGTAAGTATAACATCGCCCACCAAGACACTTCATCGCCTGGTGTGTTGGGTGATGAGGACCCTTATCGCTCACCATATTGAGCATATACCAACTTTGAGGCGCATGACTTGGATGATGAGCTTGGTCTCCGGACAAGCTTTGAGCGACAATAACACTTTATCACTCAAAACTTACAAAAATATCAGCCAAGTCCAAATGTTATCACTCAACACAGTAAAACACCAAGTTACCAAGAAACATAATTTGGTCGATGAACACTTTATCGCTCAATATTTCGAATATTCATTGGGCGATGAGCATCATTTTATCGCTCAATGAATTTCTTCATCAGGCGATGAGGAAAGATCTGTAACAGTTTAAGCACAGTTCGACTATTAGATCATCTAAACATCAAAATTTAACATATAACACCAAAATTGATGATCCAATTAAGTTCGTATTCACCAAAATGCTATTCCTTTAGCATTAATTTGATTAAAACAGTAAGATCAAGGTGAATTATGATCTTTTAAGTCCAAAAAAAGCGAACAGGAAGTTGATAGCAGGTTCTGAGTATTGTTCCATTAACAAAACAGAAACATAACTTGGATTTGTTGCTGATTTGAATGATCGTATCGATTAAGATGAATCGATTCTGCTTTGATACCAATTGTAAGTCCCAACCAGCTTATCTTATTCATCAAAACAGTAAACTACAATCACTCACAATCACATTTAGTCGACTCTCATTGATCACTGTAGAATGGACAACAAACAAATTGTAGCCCATGTCACCTATTTATAGGAGACATTTACATGTAAGTCCCAATGTCCTTAAGCCCAATTACATGATATTACAATACAAACACAAGGTAATTGTCTTTATAAAACTATCATAATATTTAGGACTATTTTGTTCAACAACCAATAATTTGGACAAAAAAAACATAATAATTGTTAGGACTGAAAATCAGTGTTAAATTGTATTCGTCTTGAAAGTTAAAATTGTCTATAATTGTAAAATTAATCGTGTTTGACTTTCCTTATGATTGTTTGACTTTGAGTTGTGCTTTCTAGTTTGACCCTATATAATGGGTTAATCTTTGTAGTTTTAGGTAAGAAAGCTAAATGTAATATCTCAGATACGTAATAGAAAGTTTGACTAATATTTGGAGCTTCGACTTCCTCTCATCTCTCTCAAGTGTTCTTAATTTCCATATCTAAATCTGCCATGGTTATGAAGGATTATTGAAGATTGATCAACTTAAGAATTATCAATTGGGATCAGAGTTGAGTGTGCAAGAAATCAAGAGAAGAAATCAGTGATTTTGAAGAATTTTTTGAAGAACTTTTTTCTGCAATTTATGTGTTCTTCATTTTTCTTTGAACTTGATCCAATTTTTTTTAAATTTTTGTGTTTTGGTGTTAATTTTAGGATCAAAGTGTGTGCAATCACTTCGTGAATCTTTGTTATACACAAAGATTTGCATTTTAATCTTTGTTTTTCAAGTTTTAGTGAATTTTTGTAGTTTTAAATTTTTTTCTGCTCTTAATTTTTTTTTTAAATTTTTGTGTTTTTGATCCATTTTCTTGTTAAATTTTTACTGTTTTTGTGTTTTTGATTTGTTTTTCTTTTCTAAATCGCCCAGCCCATCCGGTTTATTGTCTTAGAATATATTTTTTGGGCCTAATCCGTTCAAAGGCCCAACCGTACTTCTAAATTGTATTGTTTCATTCATCTTTTCTAAATCGAACAGGCTCTATCTTGTTCTTCATTCATCGCTCAGATTCTTCTAAATCGCTCAATAGCTTCTTCATTGTTCTGGAAGTCTAAATCGTACAAAGGCTTCATCGATTTCCTCTAAATCGCTCACTACCTCGTCCGGATTCAAGGTAAATCGTTCACCATCTTCATCCCGATTTAATAAATCGCTCATCTTGATAGGTCACTTTGATGATCAATCTTCAAGAATCATCTTTGAATCCATGACAGATTTGGATTTAACCTTTAAGAACTTCATAGAGAGAGTTAAGAGAGAAAGTCAAGATCTTCAAATGTGGTCAACTTCTATATTACGTATTCTGATTTACAATGAGAATCTTATCTAAACAATTACAAGAACTCACCCTATTTATAGGGTCAAACAACTAGTCAAATGTCAAAGTCAAATTATCTAAGTAAAGTCAAACATGATGTCTATTTTAATTATAAACAATAGCAACTTTCAAGACGAATACAATTTTACACTGACTTTCAGTCCTAACATTCTCCCCCTTTGTATTCAGACTTGAAAGAATTTGCRCGCGATGAATTTCGTTTGAACTTTGTCTCTTTATGTTCTTTATGACTTCTTCAGAAACATCAAAAAAACAATCTTCACTTGAAATCTTCAGACAATTATCTGTTGAGAAAGATCTTCTAACATTCTCTCCCCCGAATGTAGAACCGCGATGATCTTTTCTTTTTAACAATGTAGATCAGAAACAATAACAAACTTCAGAAACGATCTTCAGTAAACTGTTGTAAAATTGATCTTCACATTCAACATCTCTCAGTCATTGTAGCACAGGAATAATCTTTTGTAATTATCTCCAGTCGCATTCCTTTTGAGTCTTTTGCCATATTTAAAGTTACTCCCCCTTGATCTTTACATCAGATTCCTTTTACAATGTTCGGAATTTGACATTTCATTCATTATTACATACTCCCCCTTATGATAAAATGAGAATCATTCCATCATACACAAGAATGAATGAAATCCTCCGCGTAAGCCGTCAATTCAAGAAATTGTAAGTAGATCTTTTCAAATCCACTTGTTTAATCTTTTCAGATTAAAGGAATGGGAAGGTAACAACCAATTTCAACGAATGAAATTATTTTCAATCTTATAAAAAGATTGGCCTATGAGTATAACAGATATACTCAGTGCAACGGATGTACTGTATATATG
>NW_020200697.1:47948-51179 GCF_001531365.2 Cynara cardunculus var. scolymus | reverse complement strand
CCCAAGTGTTATTGAAACACTTATCTGTTGAGAGATAAATGAGTAGCTGGTGGGGTTGTGACAAGAATTGGCCTGGGCTTTGTCTTTTTCAATATTAGTCTCCAAAAATCGAGAACTAATAGATTATGTGGTATGCCCGGATTTTAGAAGTTTGGAACAGGATTTTCGTATTCTTTTAATAATGACACAACTCTCATCAATTCTTTTAGCTCACAACAACTACCCCTCTCATTTTCGTTTTAATCTCGGTACACAAACCCTTTTTGATTTAAAGCTCACTCAGATATGGTTGTCCTCATGGGTAGGTCTGTCGGTTTTGACAATCCATAGAAGTATTTCTGATAAGCATTCAGTCCCTCCTAAAATACTGTAATTATGCACATTTGATCACAATAGTTGATCAAAAATAATATTGCATATAAAGCACAAAGATCAGATAAAATTGATCAAAAAATTTGGCTATAAGCACAGTCAATAAGAAATGATGCGACAAAGATCAGATTATTCGGTATGAGAGAGAAATGAATGAAGATCTGTAAGAACGAGTTTACAGATTCTGATATCTAAAAAAAATTGAATGTATATGAATCAATGTACAAAAAAAATTTATCAGAAAACAAATTTGAATACAAACGAGCGTATTATCACCGAAAAAGATTTTCTTATAAGAGACGTGATAATAACAGTTTGAAGAATAGCTGAAACAGGTATTGGAGTTATGTATGACGAGAAATTACGCAAGTAAAATCTCAGGAAATACCTGTTCAGAAAATGTACTCGTTACCCAAAAAAAAATTCACTTTTCCAAAAAACATTTATTCAAAAAATTTCTAGAGATTCCCCCTAGAAAGTTAATTTTAGAAATGTTTCAGTTAAGCTCAAAAATTAAAAAGGAACCATTTTAAGCACGAGTTCTAAACTGAGTGTTTAGAAATCACACTCGGTAAAGCACGGGTTCTGAACTGATGTATTCAGAAGCCTTAGTGGAACCAATTATAACTCCCCCTACATTGGTGTATCACTGAAATGATATTCTGATCAGCACAAAATTGACACACCTGCAAAACCAGATTAAGTAGATTTTGGTACCCAAACGAACTTGGGTCCTATTTTGTTAGTATCGTGTTGACGTATGTTGTAATTTCCAAACCATCTATTCCTATTAGATATATTCTTTTTAGCACTTTGAACAGGATGATCAGAAATAAAATATGATCCATACCAGTAATTGTGATCATACATGTTCTTACCTTTCGAACTGTTCTGATATCTGTTGTCTGTACTCCATCTGTTATATATCTTCTTGTTCACAAAATCAGTTGATTTACATGTGGAGCACATGATCCTTTTCTTGCTAAGATTTATCAAGTCAGAATTGGATCTCACAAAACAAGGAAGATTATTAGTAGCCACAGGAGTATGAGTTAAAACAGATTCAGATTTGCTAACCCAAATGCTTTTAATTTTAGAAGAATAATTGGGTGATCCAATGACGTACCCTTGATAAAACTGATTAGAAGAACGAGAATAGTTCTTAGAAACGGTAGATTTAGGGCTGCTAGAATAACTGTTCGATTTGAGACAGTCATAAAAGTTGGTTTTACATTGAGAAGGAGAACCAGTTGAGCTTTGAGCACTCGAAAAGTCTTTGACTTTTTGTAAAAGCTAGTCTCATCTTCATCTCAGTTTCAAGGTCTGTCTTTAGAGCAAACAATTTGCTTGTAGTGTCCAGGAGTTTACCTTCTAACTCCTTCTGAAGCATTTCAAATTTTCTCTTTTGATTTATCAACTCTCGTTTCTCTTCATCTAAGCTGCTCTTGTCATTCTCCGAGGCGATGTCAAGCCATTTTTTCTTATTTGCAAGCTCTTTAGCAATTGCTGTATACTTCTTTGAAGTATTTCTTTTCTCAAGAGCAAATTGCTTCTTCTCTTCGTCTAAAGCCTTCTGCTTTAGATCAATACTTTCAGATAATTTTTATAATTGACTCTGACAGTCTTTGGAGATGTCTTTCTTTTCTTTATCATTCTTGGCTCGTTCCAAGATGATCAGCTGCATCCGAGATTTGCTTTAACAACATCTTTGCGTTCAGCTCGAGAGAGTTTATCCTTTTCTCATAAGATACACGTTCAGCACTGAATTTTTTTTCAAATTCAATAAATCTCCTCTTTTATTTTTCAAATTCATTCCTTTTAACATTAAAATTCTTTTCCATTTTTAAAACATTTTCTTTCTCTAGGTTCAGAAGTTTTCTTAGTTCAACCACGTCACTTTCAGATTTATCAGTTAAGACCTCTGACTCTTTACTATTTCTCCCAAAAGAATTGCTTTCAGTTTTTAGCTCTTGAAGTTTATTGAACATGTCTTTATTAGCTTTACTCCAAATTCTCAAATCATCATCATAGTTTTTCGTCACTAAACTCAGTGTTCTCAAGTTTATTAATTTTATCCAAGAAATCATTCTCAACTTTTTTCAATGCTACTTTATGATCTTGATGTAGATTAGCAATAAGTTCTACATTGTCATGATTCTCGTAGAACATATTAACATATTTCTCTTTATAGCTCTCTATACTCTTTTCCAGCTTGCAAATCTTAGCTCTCATCTCTTGATTCTCCTTCTCTAAGATATCTGCCATTAAAAAATAAGATTGATCAATTAGAGATGATCTAATGCGATGAAATCAAACAAAAGAAATCAAAAACAATTAAGCTCAAAAAGAAAAACATAAACACACAAAAACTGAAGAGAAAACAGATTATTGACGAAAAACTATCAAATATCAGTAAAAACAGTCAAAACTGTTAAAAAAACTGATAAGAAACAATTTATGCGACGAAAAAATATTTCAGGAAATCTCAAACAGTTCAAAAACAGAAAGAAAGAAAAAACAGATAAAAACAATAAAACCTATAAAAAAATATTAAACACAATCCAAATCAAATGTGACAAAGAATATCAACCACAATGACAAAATGAATGTTTCAAGACAATGACCAATTCACAAGCTTAAGACAAACACTCATGAGATTACAACTTCACAATATGTAGTTAGCAGTTGCATTGATGAAACTCAAGAAGACATTTGTGTGCACAGATTTCCTATTTACAAGATAGCTCACTGCAGCCAATCCAAGAGCTTCAACAATTTCATAGAAGCCAATCCCTCCTTTGTAGAGGTGTTCAAAAAAACCGCCGGACCGCTCAAACCGGCCGAACCAAGTCAAACCGG
>NW_020200697.1:34526-45598 GCF_001531365.2 Cynara cardunculus var. scolymus | reverse complement strand
AATGTTGATTCGATTTCATCCAAAGAAAATTTGGACAAAACGTATCTATGACATTGTCGACTTGGCCACATTAACAAGAAACGCATCGCCAAACTCCAAGTGGATGGGATTTTGGAATCATTTGATCACACATCATATGATGAATGCGAATCTTGTTTAATGGGGAAGATGGCAAAAGCACCATTCACAGGAAACTATGAGCAGGGCAAAGATTTGTTGGATCTTGTACACACTGATCTGTGTGGACCGTTCAGATCAGCTACTAGACACAGTGAAAAATACTTTGTTACATTTACTGATGATTTCAGTAGATATCGATATGTTTATCTTATTAAACATAAGTCTGAAACCTTGGAGATGTTCAAGACATTCCAGAACGAAGTAGAGAATCAACTAAATAAGAAGATCAAGATTCTCAGATCCGATAGGGGTGGTGAGTATCTTAGTCTTGAATTCAGCGATCATCTTAGAAATTATGGGATCATCTCACAATTAACTCCTCCAGAAACACCACAGCATAATGGTGTAGCTGAGAGGAGAAACCGAACATTGTTAGATATGGTTCGATGCATGATGAGTCACACAGCACTTCCAGTAAGTTTCTGGGGATATGCCTTGGAGACTGCTGCTAAAGTCCTCAACCTCTTACCAACCAAGAAGGTTTCCATGACACCATCTGAAATATGGAGTGGACGTGTTCCCTCACTARCATATTTAAGAATCTGGGGTTGCGAGGCTTACGTTCGTCGTGAGACTCAAGACAAATTGGAACCCAGATCAGAAAGGTGTTACTTTGTTGGATATCCTACTAGATCTTTTGGATATTTGTTTTACAAACCTTCTGAGAACAAGATCTTTGTTGCTCGAAGGGCAGTCTTCCTAGAAAGGGAGCTGATGTCCAAAGAAATCAGTGGGAGCCGAATTGATCTTGAAGAAATTCAAGAATCAACCAACATGGAATCCGAAGTTGGTACCAAATCTAGTCAACAGGTTGAAGAACCTGAAGTTGATAGAGAATCTGACATTCAGCCTCAGCCTGTTCACAGGTCTGATAGAGTACGTCATGCACCAGAAAGATATGGTTTATTCATTTTTGATGGTGATGAATCACTGGCAGATCTTGGAGAACCTACCAGTTATCAGGAAGCCATGGCAGGCCCAGAGTCTGCTAAATGGAAGGAGGCTATGGAAAGCGAGATACAATCCATGTATGATAATCAAGTCTGGGACTTGGTTGACCAAACACCTGATGTGTAGACAGTTGGGTGTAAATGGGTCTTCAAGAAGAAGACCGACATGGATGGAAAAGTACATACATATAAGGCCAGACTGGTGTCAAAGGATTACACGCAAACTCATGGTGTAGACTACAAAGAAACCTTCTCACCAGTAGCTATGTTGAAATCTATTAGGATACTGATTGCCATAGCATCATTTCATAACTATGAGATATGGCAAATGGATGTTAAAACCGCCTTCCTTAATGGAAAGCTGACTGAGGATGTGTTTATGACACAACCTGAGGGTTTCGTACATCCTAAGCATCCAAATAGAGTGTGCAAGCTTCAAAAGTCCATTTNAGCCATGATTAACAGCCTTTTACATTTGCTTCCCAATTCAACCAATACCTTTTCTTCATCGCTCCAGTTTGCAATTGGTTTTGGTTCATAGTGCTCAGGAACTTCGGGGGTTGTACTAGTTGCTGGAACTCGTGGAATCAAATTCATTGGCACGTAAGGTGGATTGTAGAGAAATTCACAAATTATGGGATGAATTCCCTCTAGGAAGTTGATCATGCGCACTTTCCACTGAGGGTATTCCTATCGGATAAGAGTGGGAGGCTTGGATTGAGATCCAGTACTCATGAACGAGGTATTACCCATGTTCGCCATTGAAATTTGAAGAAAAAAAATAAGAACAAGATTAAACTGATTCAACAGTGAGTGAAACAGGGTAATCTGAAGAAAATGGTGTTCTAGGAATCATAGATTAATACCAAAAGAAGAATTAATTGAATTAGAATTCAAAACCTTCTCTGATACCAATTGTTGGATCTAAATTCAACTTTGGTATTGATCTAACACTCTAAACAAGCTCTAAAACAAATGAAGTGCAGCGGAAGTATTAATAAGAGCAAAACATAGTGAGTAAGTGATTAGAAATTCTAAACATACCAAGAACACACAGACTCAATGAAGAAGATGAATACAAGAAGATTGCTCCAAAGGTTTTTCAGTTGATTCAATTGAAAATTTTGACGATTACAATACTGGAAGCACCACCGATTACAAAGGTCCTATCCGCTATTTATACTAGTTCCTAACGACCTTTCTAACATGACCTAGACGTGTGAAATCATCCAAGTCCTCCAAATAAAGTCGATTATTCCCTAGTCACGTGAAAAGCATATACGGCTAACAACCTTTGAAAACTGATTGAACAGAAACTTCACAGAAGACCAAATCTGCAGACCCTCTGTGAGCCATCTCAAAGGCTCTGCTATAATTGACATGCGTGTTCTTTTTGACAGAGGACCATTTTCCAGAACCTTTGTGAGACACATCAGAGGTTCTGCCACTTTTCACTTGTTAGATCAAACGGCTTCTGTTGCTAGTCCTCTGTTGTCTTTTGTGGAGATAACCTTCTATCAAGACTTACAATATACTTTTTCTATACTTTTAAAAGAGGAATAATGGAGCTAACAGTTTGCAATTACTTGGTTTATGCATTGAAACATTTTATGCATATGAAAACCCGTGAATTCACCAACTCTTTGTAGTTGACCTTGTTTTAATTTCATACTTTTTAGGATTCAAGTAAAGTTGGTTCTGTTTTGGGAGCATACTCGTGGCAAGATCGATTAAAGTCTGAAATTGAAGTATTTTGAGAAAAGTGTATTCAKTTSWAAWTYCAGTTATGTCGATAAACTTGTTTTGTTTTTGAACAACTTGGAATGGTGTTATTTATTAACTGTTGCTATGACTCGCTTGCCTGTTACATCTCGTGTGTCCGCTTTAGCGGGGTGTGACATGGAATATATGAAACCACCATAAGCTTGCGACACAATTATAGTTCAATCTTGAATGTTGATTCGATTTCATCCAAAGAAAATTTGGACAAAACGTATCWATGRCATTGTCGACTTGGCCACATTAACAAGAAACGCATCGCCAAACTCCAAGTGGATGGGATTTTGGAATCATTTGATCACACATCATATGATGAATGCGAATCTTGTTTAATGGGGAAGATGACAAAAGCACCATTCACAGGAAACTGTGAGCGGGGCAAAGATTTGTTGGATCTTRTACACACTGATGTGTGTGGACCGTTCAGATCAGCTACTAGACACGGTGAAAAATATTGTGTTACATTTACTGATGATTTCAGTATATATGAATATGTTTATCTTATTAAACATAAGTCTGAAACCTTGGAGATGTTCAAGACATTCCAGAACGAAGTAGAGATTCAACTAAATAAGAAGATCAAGATTCTCAGATCCGATAGGGGTGGTGAGTATCTTAGTTTTGAATTCAGCGATCATCTTAGAAATTGTGGGATCATCTCACAATTAACTCCTCTAGGAACACCACAACATAATGGTGTAGCTGAGAGGAGAAACCGAACATTGTTAGATATGCTTCGATGCATGATGAGTCACACAGTGCTTCCAGTAAGTTTCTAGGGATATGCCTTGGAGACTGCTGCTAAAGTCCTCAACCTCTTACCAACCAAGAAGGTTTCCAAGACACCATCTGAAATATGGAGTGGACTTGTTCCCACACTAGCATATTTAAGAATCAGGGGTTGCGAGGCTTACGTTCGTCGTGAGACTCAAGACAAATTGGAACCCAGATCAGAAAGGTGTTACTTTGTTGGATATCCTACTGGATCTTTTGGATATTTGTTTTACAAACCTTCTGAGAACAAGATCTTTGTTGCTCGAAGGGCAGTCTTCCTAGAAAGGGAGCTGATGTCCAAAGAAATCAGTGGGAGCCGAATTGATCTTGAAGAAATTCAAGAATCAACCAACATGAAATCCAAAGTTGGTACCAACTCTAGTCAACAGGTTGAAGAACCTGAAGTTGATAGAGAATCTGACATTCAGCCTCAACCTGTTCGCAGGTCTGATAGAGTACGCCATGCACCAGAAAGATATGGTTTATTCATTTCTGATGGTGATGAATCATTGGCAGATCTTGGAGAACCTACCAGTTATCAGAAAGCCATGGCATGCCCAGAGTCTACTAAATGGAAGGAGGCTATGGAAAGCGAGATACAATCCATGTATGATAATCAAGTCTGGGACTTGGTTGACCAAACACCTGATGTGAAGACAGTTGGGTGTAAATGGGTCTTTAAGAAGAAGACCGACATGGATGGAAAAGTACACACATATAAGGCCAGACTGGTGGCAAAAGGTTACACGCAAACTCATGGTGTAGACTACAAAGAAACCTTCTCACCAGTAGCTATGTTGAAGTCTATTAGGATACTGATTGCCATAGCAGCATTTCATGACTATGAGATATGGCAAATGGATGTTAAAACTGCCTTCCTTAATGGAAAGCTGACTGAGGATGTGTTTATGACACAACCTGAGGGTTTCGTACATCCTAAGCATCCAAATAGAGTGTGCAAGCTTCAAAAGTCCATTTATGGACTCAAGCAAGCGTCGCGCAGTTGGAATCTTTACTTTA
Source organism: Cynara cardunculus var. scolymus (assembly GCF_001531365.2). Classification (NCBI taxonomy): domain Eukaryota; kingdom Viridiplantae; phylum Streptophyta; class Magnoliopsida; order Asterales; family Asteraceae; genus Cynara; species Cynara cardunculus. The sequence continues at coordinate 40,895 of NW_020200697.1, read as the reverse complement.
ATGAGAAAATCAAAGATTTTGGTTTTATGAGAAGTGAAGACGAGCCATGTGTATATGTCAGAACCAGTGGGAGTGTTGTAATCTTCCTTGTATTGTATGTTGATGACATATTGCTCATAGGAAACGATATCCCGGCACTTCAGAGTGTCAAAGCTTGGCTGGGGAATTATTTTTCCGTGAAAGACATGGGAGATGCAGCTTATATATTGGGCATCAAGACCTACAGAGATAGATCTAGGAGGCTAATTGGGTTAAGCCAAAGTACATACATAGATAAGGTCTTGAAGAAATTCGAGATGCATGACACCAAGAAAGGGTTCATACCTATGGTTCATGGTACGGCACTGAGTAAAAGTCAGTGTCCTAGTTCCACTGAGGATCTAGAAAAGATGAGTCGGGTTCCGTATGCATCGGCTGTGGGATCGATCATGTAGGCCATGATATGTACTAGACCTGAAGTATCGTATGCTTTGAGCATGACAAGTAGATATCAGGCCAACCCTGGCGAAGCCCATTGGACAGCGGTCTAGAACATTCTTAAGTACCTGAGAAGGACAAAAGATATGTTCTTAGTCTATGGTGGCCAAAAGGAGTTGTGTGTAAAGGGCTATACAAATGCCATCTTTCAAACAGATAGAGATGATTCATGCTCTCAATAAGGATTCGTGTTTTTGTTAAATGGAGGAGCAGTTACTTGGAGAAGTTCCAAGCAAAGCACCGTAGCCAATTCAACAACGGAGGCTGAGTATATCACAGTCAATGAGGCTGCAAAGGAGGCCATGTGGATGAAGAAATTCATTATGGATCTCGGTGTGGTTCCCAGCATTGAAGATCCGTTAGAGATCTTCTGTGACAATGAGGGTGCAGTCATCTTGGCTAAAGAACCCAGGTCACATAAGCGCACACGACATATACCCAGGAAGTTTCATTACGTCCGGAAGTTTGTTGAAGACGGAAATATCATCATTAGTAGAGTCTTGGTTGATCCATTCACCAAGCCCCTGCCTCAGACCAAGCATGATGCTCATACTAGGTCTATAGGCATTAGAGTCGAAAGTGATATTTGATTGTATTTTTTTTAGTTGATTTGAGATATGGAACTGAAGTAGTATTACTTTAATATGTGACTTATTGATATTTTATATGCTTAGAGCAGTTACTTCATTACTGTATTATTGTGTTCCAAATTTGCATGTTTTATACTTCCTTGAATACTAGGTTATTAAAAAAAATCTCCACAGTCGGTTGTTTATCTAATGGAAGGGATGAACGAATTAAGACTGAAGTGAGGTGTAAGTTGATATCCATGAATATGGATATAGCATTAGAATGCAACTACACTCACATGGACTTGACAGAGATCAAGTCTTGGAGCGATCCGTACTTAGAGATTACTCCATGGCTTCAGTCACGAGTAACTCTAAGATGGTAATATCTATTGTCCTAAATTAGAGATGCATGAGATTCCTGACATGAAGTCAGTTGTGCTTTGACCATACTCCAACGTTGTCCATAACAAGATGACCATAAAGGGTATGATCAGTTATGACATGATTAGTGGGGAAGTCTATGTAGTCAAAGCTATCTGTTCCTTTCACCTAGTAGTGAAAGATATATCCCTGGGCCCCTTGATGATTTGGTGCTGACGCTAAATGTATGGCCATACTTAGACTGAATTGATATTGAATCACTTATACATTCTATTTTAGGTCACCACAAATCTTTATCAAGAAACACAATCTTGAGCGAGTTGTAGATTGACATTAAACCATGTCTTACATTCATATGGATATCTAGAACAAAAGGGATATTTGATCACTTACCTAAAGGACTATTCTCAAAACCATCTGGTATTGATTACAGCGATGTTGTCTTGGATGACACATCCATGCTCACTTTAACGTTACAACATGACCACTGTCTTGGTCATTGAATTCTGTTGAGGAATGTGCAAGTGGGAGTCTGTTGGAGATATGCCCATTGTCACAACATAATTCACAATGCATGCTCCTATTGGGTCGCACGCAAAGTCCAAATAAGGTGCCAGAATAAAACGTAAGGGTCTAAGTTTGTTAAACATCATATTTGATGGTTTAAATTAGAAACTTGTAAAAGATATAAGTCATCCTTAAAATACTTTGTAAATTGAAGGGTTTAGCTTGCAATTTACCAAAGTTAGAGGGGTTGATTTGAAACTTTGAGAAAGCACTCAAGCATGCATGGCATGGGACTTGTGCCACCTGAGTTGCTCTTTTTCCTTCTCTTCTTTAATTGGGTTCGGCTGAACCCATACACACACAAGAAAAATTACTTTTTCTCTCTACACACACACTAGTGTGTGTTCATGGTGTTCTTGAGTTTCTATGGACGTACTTGAAGAAGAAAGAGGACTCTCTTGCACCTATACTTGGAGCTTTGGGTGTGAACACATAGAGGAACTCTCCTTTTGGGTTCTCCTTGCAAGTGAAGGTCGAAATTCTTTCTCTATCTCTTGTTATGTTGCTTAATCTCTTATACATTGGATCCTTTTCTTGTTGGATGGTTTTTAAGTATTTTGCTTCCGTTGCATGTATGTTTTTGTATATAACCATCCTCCAACACCAAAGACCTGGGGGAAGGTTTGACAGGAACAGGAAAGTAGTAGGAAATTTTGAGGTATAGACCCAGGTGGTAAACCAAGGAAGCAAGTCTAAGTGCAATAAATGCAAATATCCGCACTGGAGGAACTTCATCATTTGTCAAAGATGTCATAGAGGGGGTCATTCCGCAAAGGATTGCCGAAAGCGATTGTGTTTTGATTGTGGGAGTCCAGACCATATGACAAATGTTTTCCTAAAGAGAAAACAAGGAACAAATGCTAACCAAGCCCGACCATCCAATCAAGGAAATGCAGAAAGTCAAGCATGGGGACGAGAATTTGAGATCGGAGAAAAGGAGGCTAGGCATGATCCCAATGTGGTTACAGGTACATTTATCTTGAATAATGAATATGCATCGGTATTATTTGATTCAGGGGCAGATCGAAGTTTTGTATCATTAGATTTTAAGCCAAAGATTAACTTAATGCCCCAAAGGTTGAAAGAAGTTTATATAATAGAATTTGCCAATGGCCAAGAAATTAAGGCTAGAGACATAATCATGGGTTGCACACTAAGTTTAGCCAACAAGGATTTTAGCATAGACCTTATTCCGATTGAGCTAGAAAGTTTTGATATAGTTATAGGCATGGATTGGCTATCCAAAAATACAGCTGAAATAGTCTGTTCGGAAAAGGTTATCCGAATTCCTCAAGAAGGAAGTGACCCAATTGTAATCCAAGGAGACGAGTCAGATCGGAAAATTAAGATAGTATCATGCATGAGGATGCGAAAGTACTTGAAGAAGAATTATGTTGCATTTTTGGCCCATGTTATTGATAAGAAGGTCAAAGAGAAATGTATTGATGATTTCCCTGTAGTCCGGGAGTTTCCTGATGTATTTCCCGACGATTTACCAGGACTACCCCCGCCAAGACAAGTCGAATTCGGTATCGACTTAATCCCTGGAGCTGCCCCAGTGGCAAAAGCACCATATCGATTGGCCCCATCAGAAATGCAAGAATTGTCAGGWCAACTCYAAKAATWATTGGATAAAGGATTCGTAAGACCTAGTTTCTCACCATGGGGTGCACCGGTTCTGTTCGTTAAAAAGAAAGATGGGTCAATGCGAATGTGCATTGTTTATAGGGAACTTAATAAGTTGACCATCAAGAATAGATACCCTCTTCCTAGAACCGATGATTTGTTCGATCAACTTCAAGGTGTTGTATACTTTTCAAAGATCGATCTACGATACGGATATCATCAAGTGAGTATTCGTGAAGAGGACACCCCTAAAATGGCATTTAGGACCCGGTACGGTCATTACGAATATTTGGTTATGCCATTCGGGCTAACCAATGCACCGGCAGTCTTTATGGATCTGATGAATAGGGTTTGCAGGCCATACCTGGATATATTTGTAATCGTTTGCATAGACGACATACTAATTTATTCACGAAGTAAGAAAGATCATGAGAAACACTTGATGATGATATTAGAACTACTTAGGGACCAGAAATTGTACGCAAAATTCTCCAAATGCGAATTCTGGATTCGGGAGGTACAATTTCTTGGTCACGTGGTTAATGAAAAAGGGATTCAGGTAGATCCTGCAAAGATTGAGGCCATTAAGAAATGGGAAGCCCCAAGAACCCTGACAGAAATTCGTCAATTTCTTGGTTTGGCAAGCTATTATCGGCGATTCATTGCGAATATTTCAAAAATTGCGCAACCTCTCACAGCCTTAACTCAGAAAGACATGAAGTTTGTTTGGGGAGAAAAACAAGAGAGGCATTCAAGACTCTTAAGAATAAGCTATGTAATGCACCTCTTTTATCTTTACTAGAAGGTTCGGAAAACTTTGTGGTATATTGTGACGCATCACATCAAGGCTTAGGATGCGTACTAATGCAAAAAGATAAGGTCATTGCATATGCCTCAAGGCAACTCAAAGTGTACGAGAAGAACTATACTACGCATGACCTAGAATTGGGAGCCGTAGTATTTGCACTTAAGATTTGGAGACACTACCTCTATAGTACCAAGTGCACTGTGTTCACTGATCACAAAAGCCTTCAACACATTTTCAATCAGAAAATGTAGAATATGAGACAAAGGAGATGGGTGAAACTGCTTAGTGATTACGACTGTGAAATTAAGTACCATCCCGACAAAGAAAATGTGGTAGCCGATGCTCTAAGTAGGAAGGAAAGAGTGAAACCAACAAGGGTAGGTGCTTTGGGAGCAATGGTAAACACAAGTCTGAAGGCACAAATTCTCAGGGATCAAAAGGAAGCATTAAAGAAGGAGAATTTGAAGAATGAGACCCTACACCACATAGAAACTAAGTTTCAGCTGAAATCAGATGGAGTGTATTACTTGGGAGACAAGGTTTGGATACCTAAGATTGGCAATCTTAAATTCATAATTTTGGATGAAGCCCATCGATCAAAATACTCAGTCCACTCGGGAGTGGATAAGATGTATAAGGATCTTAAGGAACACTATTGGTGGCCTGGAATGAATAAAGATATTGCACTATATGTAAGCAAGTGTTTAACTTGTACAATGGTCAAGGCTGAACACCAAAAATCATCTTGTCTACTTCAACAACCAGAGATTCCCCAATGGAAGTGGGAACAAATATCAATGGATTTCATCACAAAGTTGCCCAGAACAGGGAAAGGACGTGATATAATCTGGGTGATTATAGATCGACTGATGAAATCTGCTCATTTTCTACCGATCCGAGAAGATTATAAGATAGAGAAGCTGGCTCAGATTTATATAAATGAAATCATTACTCGCCATGGAGTACCTATCCCCATTATCTCGGATAGGGACGTCGATTTACTTCAAGATTTTGGCAATCACTTCAAGGAGGATTGGGTACGCGTCTAGATTTAAGTACTTCATACCACCCTCAAACAAATGGACAGACGGAAAGAACAATCCAGACACTGGAAGACATGTTACGTGCATGCGCCATAGATTTTGGTGGAAGTTGGGATATGTACCTTCCGTTAGTCGAATTTGCATACAACAATAGCTATCATGTCAGTATTCAGTGTGCGCCTTATGAAGCATTATACGGACGTAAGTGCAGATCTCCACTCAGTTGGCTAGAAATTGGCGATCGGCAATTAACTAGGCCTGATGTTATCCAGGAGACTACTGACAATTGTAACTATCAAGGATCGACCTGCAAGAGATCGCCAGAAAAGTTATGCTGGCAACCGAAGGAAACCATTACAGTTTCAAAAAGGAGATAAAGTACTCTTAAAAGTTTCACCATGGAAAGGAATAATGCACTTTGGAAAAAGAGGAAAATTGGGTCCCCGATATATTGGTCCATTTTAAGTATATGAGAGAATTGGACCAGTGGCATATAAGTTAAAACTGCCACAAGAGCTGAGCGCTATTCATGATACATTTCATGTATCAAATCTCAAAAAGTGCTTAACCGATGAAACACTGGTCATACCATTGGGAGATGTACAAATTAATGATCATCTGCGATTCGTTGAAAAACCAATAGAAATCATGGATAGAGAAGTCAAGCAGTTGAGGCATAGTAAAATCCCAATTGTAAAAGTTCATTGGACTTCGAGGCATGGACCGGAATATACATGGGAAATGGAGGATTTTATGAAAAGGAAGTATCCCCACTTGTTCCCAATCGACTCCAAAATTAAGAACTGACAAATGAAATTTCGGAACGAAATGTTTCTGGCATGGGGAGACTGTGACATCCGTCATTTTTGGAGCGTCAGGTTAGCACCTTTAAAGG
>NW_020200697.1:31548-34006 GCF_001531365.2 Cynara cardunculus var. scolymus | reverse complement strand
TTCTCTCTCTCTAAATCAAACCCTCCAGCCGAGTTCATCTTCAAGCATCTTTAGAAATCTGTCAATCTTGAAGAATATCCAAGATTTCAAGAAAAAGGTATTATACTAGTTATCTTATCTTTAAAAATAACAAAGATTCTCATTTTTCTACACCTACTTCTCGTTCATGTAGTAAAAATTTCTGGAGAATTCAAAAGGGGAGATTATACATCATAGACATGAAAACGTCTTCAAAAGGATGATAATCTATGATCCACGATATTCGAACTCTAAGAAAGTAGGAGAAAGCCACATTGCATGTGGAATTTAATCATGAAGAGATGTATTTTGAAAATTGACAGATTGTGTTAGCACTTGTGTCAACTGTATCTTTCAAAATAAAAGTCCAAATGTTCTGATTTTTCTTTTAAAACGTACTTTGATGAGTTATCTTTCAAATGCAACTGGTCTTACTAAAAAATATTACATTTTGAGCCTTCAAGTTTTTGATACAAGATTATGGTGCAAAAAGAGCATTGCTGACTAAATCTTGCATGAATCTTAAATCGGACATATCTTCTTCAAATCATTGTAAATGGGTGATTCTTTTCTGGAAGTTAGCCTTATGTGTTAGCATTAAAATAAAGTTAAAATCACTGAAAAATGATGAGTTTAGACGCCCCCAAATGGCCGTCACTCGAAGAGTGTGCAATCTGTCTTGGGACTATGTCACTCAAGGTTGTAGGGTATTAATGAGTGCCTTAAACCCATGCAAAATTCTTGATATTTGGGAAAAATCTGTTTAACTCATTATTATGGATGATATAAAAATTTGGAAACAAAATGACTTTTGGAAGGTTCCTTTTACAGTGATTTATGAGACCAAAAATTCCAGAGACAGAATCTGCATTCTTTCCAAATATCAGCTTTTTGTGCAAATGTGAAAACTCTGCATTTTGGAATTTCAGGTTAGTATCCCATTTTAGGACCTTTATTGAAAACTAAGTCTTTCTAGGATTTAGCTTCGATGATCTGAGATCATCTTGCTTATCTTCCAAAATTAGTTTGTTAGGTCATGTTTCGGCGGGTAGCTAACCAAGTTAGTTCGTGCAATGCCAAATAGTTTTGAAATATTTCACATAAAAATAAAGTCGATATTTTCGTTTCGTTCTTCTTAAAAATTCAAATTTCCAAAGTTCCAATATTTTATTTTTGGTTGCCAATTATTATTTTTGAAAGAGTGTGGCTTTAAAAAAAAATCTTTTGTCAAAATTGTTTTGTTTGTTGTATTTATAGGGGTCTTTTATTTTGTAAATAAAAGTCTTTTTGGGCTTGGGCCTTTAGAGGTCAGCCCATTCTTTATATTGAATCCCCATATAAATACCCCCTTCCCTTTTGAAAGTTCTTCACTTTCCAAATTTCCAGCCACTTCATCTCTCTCTCTAACTCCATCACTTTCCAACCGATTCCATCTCCAAGCAAAACTCAAGATTTCCGCTATTATTGAGATTTAGTTCGTAGTCAAGAAAAGGTATGTTTTAGAGCTGTTTACTTCTCTTTTTAATATCTGAAAGTCTTTATCTTTCCCCCTACTCGACTCTTTGACTAAGATTTATGGGATTTAAAGAGGAGAGATTAATCATCAAAGACCTGCATATGTCTTCGTTGGGATGATAATTCGTGACCCACGTTCTTTAATCTCCAAGAAAGAAAGAAAAATTCCTTGCATGTGAGGTCCAATCACATTTTTTGGATGATAGGTCTCGCATGCAACTTCAACCGGATTTATCCCTTTGAAAACTTGTTGGAACCGGAACTTATTTTGTTTCTTGGAGTTGTTCAAAGAAGATGGTTTTGTGTTAGATTTTTAATTCTTCGAAATATTGAGCTGCATGCAATCGGTGTTGAAGGCGTGTGGCTCAAGGATTGTGGATTATTCTTGAAAAGAGTGTTAAACCCACTCAAAATMTMTTGTTTTTGGTAATTGGCGGCTRTCATCATTTGTTTTGGGATGACATTTAATGATGTCATTATTTGGATTTTGGAAGGCTCCTTCTTAATAAATAATTAAATCGGCTTTATTTTATAAAAACACTTGATGGCCTTGCATTTAGAACAATCTTGCTCTACCTTAGCCAAGGAAAAACCGTAAGTAATATAGCGCTGGTTGGTCTGTCAGGAAGTACGAGCGAGCATAGCAATTCCTTAAAGGAATCATTCGGATAATCGCAAAACAGGTGAGTTCTCACGGCCCCACTTTTAATGCTTTTAATATTTTTGGGGGAAAAGCATGAAATTGAGCAAACTTTGCATGTTTACATATTTGAAATATTGGGACTAAAGAACTGTTTAGTCGATGCTTTGCTCTAAACCATTGGGCTAAGGAACTACTTAGTCAAGTTTTACTTGGAACCTCTTGGGCTAAGGAACTGCTTAGTCGGGTTCATTATGTTTTGTTTTGACAACTGTTTCTGCACTT
>NW_020200697.1:19811-31139 GCF_001531365.2 Cynara cardunculus var. scolymus | reverse complement strand
AGGGATTTATATTTATTAAGTGCAAAGAATTCACATAAGTTTGCTATTACTTGGTTTATGCATTGAAATGTTTTTGTGCATGTGAAAACCCGTGAGCTCACCAACTCTTTGTAGTTGACCTCGTTTTTATTTCCATGCTTTTCAGGTTCTAAGTGAGTGGTTTGGATTTTAAAGGAGCATACTTGGGTCAAGATCGATTAAGTCAGGATTCTGAAGTGTTTTGCGAACGTTATGTAAATATCAAATTCCTGTTATGTTGATGAACCGTTTTGTTTTTGAACAACTTGAAATAGTGTTATTTATAAACTGTTGCTATGACTCGCTTGTTTGTTAGCATCCCGTGTTTCCGCTTTAGCGGGGTGTGACAGCAAAGGACTTTGATTTTAAAATATATAATTTCTGGGCTATTTTTAAAGCAGATAATATAAGTATCAACTTTAATTCATAAAAACTTGTTGGCATTACATAAGATGTAATTTGACTTTATCTTTATCGAGACTCGTTAGGTGATCTAATTATTGGATTTCGGACTGTTTAGTAAGGTTAGGGCGGACGTTTAGCGCTTCAAACGTCATCTTCTTGGATATTTATCGGCAAACTTGTGAGTATTCATGGCCCCACTTTTAATGTTTTTTGTTTATTGAAACTGGGGGGAAGGCATGAAGTTATGGAAACTATATTGTTTTTTATTAAACTGTTGGACTAAAGAACTGTTTAGTCAAGATTTGTTTAAAATTGTTGGACTAAAGAACTGTTTAGTCAAGATTTGTTTAAAACTATTGGACTAAATAACTGTTTAGTCAAGTTTTGTTTATGTCATGAAATATTGACGGTTATGCACTATGATATAAATGTTAAATTGATGTACTTGAGAGTATGTTTCCAAATAAAGTCCCCGTCTGTAAACGCTACTTGTTAACAAGAGCATGTCCCCGGGCCGTGGTAATTGTGGATAGTCGCTATTGTGTTGACAGTCCCACCCAGAAAGGGGCGCACATTACCTATGCTTTTATTAGTCTAATCATGTGGAATTTGGACCACTGCTGAATTAGTACTATTACGAACTGTGGGACCTAAGTGAGTGTACGGGCTACTTATGGTCATTCGTAAAATAATGGGGCACATTGGTCAGGAAAGGCTCAGTAGCGTCTCAAGTTTTTAAACATCGTGGCAGATTTACATTTATCGGGTGCAAGTTTATGTATAGGTTTGCAAGAAATGATTTATATGCATTGTAATGTTTTGTGCCTATGAAAACCCATGAACTCACCAACTCTTTGTAGTTGACCTTGTTTTATGTTTCATGCTTTTCAGGATTTATGTAAGAAATGAAGTTTTTGGAGCATATATGTGGCGATACCGATTAAGTTCATTTTTGAAGTTTTTGTAAAAGAATTATTCTATTCCACTTGGTTATGGATGTTAAATTCGAACTTTTGTAATACTTGAATGGTGTTATTTATTATCTGTTGATGTGACTCGCTTACTTGTTACATCTCGTGTTTCCGCTTTAACAGGGTGTGACATTTCTTCGGTTAGAAGATTAGTTTCTCTTCTGTAGAAACTAACTTCTTTTTCAGCTTTAAGTCTTTCAGATTTTTCAAAGCTTAATTTCTCTTTTAATTTAAAGAAATCATCTGAAAGTTTTATCACCCTTAACTCTAACTCAGATGGAGCAGAGTTGGTTTCATTGGAAGTAGACTTACATACCTGATCATCAGAGTTGGAGGCAGATTCTGCATTGGACGTGGCCATGAGACATATGAGTGCTTTGTCTTCTTCATCGGATGAAGAATCAGACACCCAATTTTCTTTCTCAGCCATCAGGCTTCGCTCTCTAGGATTGTATTTGTATTTATTCTTGTAGTAGTCAGCATCCTTTTCCAGTCGTCCTCTGCATTCTTTGGAAAAATGATCGACTTTTCCGCACCTGAAACAGCAGAGGTCATTTTTCCTTCCATCTTTGTCCTCTCTCTTCTCCTCTCTTCTATCTTCTCTTCTTTCTTTTGCTCTTCCATCTCTTCTGTCTTCCCTATGATGGAATTTAGATGGCTTCTTTTCATAGGATGGATGGTACCTCTCCCTCTTGAACTCTCTTCGTTCATAGGGTTTCTTGATGAACTTTTTCTGGAACTGTTTTCTTATCAAGGCCAGAGATTCGGCAAAGTCTTTGATATCATTATCTGATTCAGATGTTTCATCTTCAGACTCTGATTCAACCACTAGTGCTTTCTTTCTTTTCTTCTTGTGGTCTTTGGTGGAGGTCCTTGAAACTTTGTTTTCTTCAGCTGCTAGAGCCAGGGGTCCACCAATGGACACCTTTTTCTTCAAGATGTCGTTCTCTTGTGCAGCAAGCGTTCTGTATACGTCATGGAGTGACCAGCCGTCTAAGTTCTGATTTGCTTACAGGAACATTGACAGATGTGTCCATTCATCGCCGAGACCTTTAAGGAATAAAACATTGTTTTATTTCTTTGTTCTACAGATATCGTTTCGGCGACATTGATTAATCAATGTGTTGAAACGATCATACGTCTTCTGAATCGGTTCATCAGGAAGAGCCTTGAAGTTAGTGTATTCATTGAGACATTGAGCTCTATGATTCTTCTTCATTTTTGCCCCTCCTTCCAATTGGCTTGCCAGCTCATCCCATAGTTCTTTGGCTATGGAACATGTGTCAAGGGATTGAAAGATTTCATTGAGTATGGCCATAATTATTAGTCTTTTGGCCTTTTTGTCGGTCTCAACCTGCTCTATGTCGTCTTCATCCCAATTTTTCTCGTCCTTGGGCATGTAGTATGCAAGATTTTCTGCTGTTGTATTTGTTCCTGGAACTCTTGGAACAAGAGTCTGTGGAACATAGGGACCCTCCATGACAGATCGCAGAAGATTTTTGTCCATCCCTTCTAGAAAATTCACCATTCTTATCCTCCATTGTGGGTACTCTTCTCTTTGATGAGTTGGAGGTTTGGTGAGGGAACCAACACTATAGGTTGAGTTCTAGTTGGCCATTGGAAATTTTAGAAGAGAGAAAATTTGCGTTTTTGGTGAAGAAGTTTTAGGAATGACGTGGATTGAGAGATTTTAGATGATCGTTTGATAGGATGAACAATCAATTGGCTCTGATACCAATTGTTGATCACAGATCTCTCAATAACACTAATAATCGAGTTAAGAATAACCAAATTATAATGTTTTAATGAACAAAATGATGAACACTTAAAAACAGTGTATGAACATTCAGAGAATAATCTTGAGCGGCAATAAATTCACTTTATTCAATATGAAAACGTAAAAGCGACATTTTTAACAATAGGCCTAATCACCTATTTATACTAGAAGGCTAATTAGAAGATAACTATCTAGTGAGACTATTTAGCTAATCTTCTACTAACGGATAAAGTTTATCTAAACTATRGATAAGCAATAAATTAAGATAAACTTGAAATCCAGCTGTTGATTTGTCATCTCCAGCTGTTTTTCATGGGATGATGATTCAACCTTATCTTTATATCATCATCGTATGCCTCTGGTTGAATTGCTGAAGAAAACTCTAGGTGTTGTTGACCAGAGGACTGATGAAAATGCTCTTTCCATCGCATATCTGGTTGTTCATCGATCCTCTGGTTGTTCTTCAAACTTAGTCAATTTTGCCTTATTGTCTTCATCGGTCTTCTTGTTCTTCATCACTTATCGTTCTTCATTACTTTTACACTTATTAATTATGGGGTCTAACAATGTTCTTAGCTTGGATGCATAGTAATCAAATTTATAAAGAAGCACGAGAACTCACTTACGTTGAATCCCTACAAACTTTGTGTGGAAATTGGACGAACAACATTGGGATCGAAGGAAAAAAGGGTTCTCAATTGGACGGATTCATTTAGTTTCTCCTACTGTAGGAGAAGGATATTACTTAAGAATTCTTCTGAATAAAGTGAAAGGTCCTAAATCATTCGAAGACATTAATACAGTAAATGGAAAAACATTTCTTACTTTTAGAGATGCATGTTATGCTCTTGGGCTTTTAGACGATATCAAGAAATATATTGATGCCATTGAAAAGGCCAATTTAACTGCATCTGGTTTTTATCTACGCTTCTTATTTGCAACCATGTTGATTTCAAAAAGTCTATCTAGACCTGAATTTGTTTGGGAAAAAACATGGCAATACTTAGCAGATGGCATTCTGTACAATCAACGAATTGCTTTACAGTCGTCAGGCATGTTAATTCTATATCTTAAGCATAGATTTATACAACTATTATCTAAATTGAAAAAAATTTATTCTTTTTGTCTTCATCAACCACTATGGTCGTTATTAAATTGTATTTAATTTTAATTTCATGTATTAATTGCTTACATTTATATTATCTTTCTTACAAATTAATCTCTCAATGAAGAACAAGTGAAGAATCTAACTTTGTTCGAAATTGAAAAGCTTTTGCTCCGTAACAATTCCACGTTGAAAACCTTCACTACTCTACCTTATCCTGATAATGATTCTCTTGAATCTTCAAACAACCGTTTGATTGCAGAAGAGCTGGATTATAACCATCATAATTTATGTGATGAGTTTCAGACACTCGTAACAGCTCTAACAAATGATCAAAGAGGTGTGTATAACGAAATCATGACTGCGGTTGAAAAGAAAAAAGGTGGTGTGTTTTTTGTTTATGGGCATGGCCGAACAGGTAAAACATTCCTATGGAAGACATTGGCTGCATCAATAAGATCTAAAAGAGAAATTGTTTTAAACGTCGCTTCCAGTGGTATTGCATCTTTACTTCTTACCGGTGGCAGAGCGGCACACTCTCGGTTTCAAATCCCGCTCATTATCAATGAAGATTCTCTTTGCCACATAAAGCCAGACAGTGATGTTGCGAGTTTAATAAAGAAAACTACTTTGATAATATGGGATGAGGCACCAATGGTTCATAAGCATGCATTTGAAGCATTAGATAGAAGTATGAACGATATTTTCAATACTCGATGCAATGGTGTCTCACAAATGCTTCTTGGGGGATAGGTAATTGTTTTTGGAGAAGATTTCAGACAAATTCTGCCGGTTTTTCCCAACGCGGGTAGACAAGACATTGTAAATGCATCATTAAACTCATCTTACATTTGGGAAAAATACAAAGTCCTAAGGTGAACTAAGAACATGAGGCTAACTACAAACAGTGAGAGTTCAGAAATTGAACAAACAAGGGATTTTGCAAAATGGATTTTGGACCTAGGAAAAGGAAAGTTCGAGGTGATAATGATGGTGAAGAAGTTATTAAGATACCTCATGATCTTCTCATTACCGATTCCGTTAATCCTATATCTTCATTAATCGAATTTGTCTATCCCTCAATTCTTGAAAACATCAACAACTCAGCTTATTTTCAAGAACGAGCAATACTTGCACCAAAAAAAGAAGTCGTTTAAGAAATAAATGATTGTTTGATGTCATTGTTTCTAGGAGAAGAAAAGGAGTACTTAAGTTCAGATACGCTATGTGAATCAGAGCACCTTCATGATGAGTTTGATAAAACTTTGTACTCTCCTGATGTTTTAGATGATCTTAAATTATCAGGGATACCAAACAATAAGATTTTACTAAAAGGTGGTGTTCCTATCATGTTACTCAGAAATATTGATCAGAAATCTGGATTATGCAATGGAACTAGACTGCGGGTGTTAACATTGGGAAATCGAGTGATAGAAGCACAAGTTATATCTGGAAGCAATATTGGAAGCAGTACATTCATTCCAAGAATATCTTTAACACCTACAAACAAAATGATACCATTCAAATTTCAAAGAAGACAGTTTCCAATTGTTGTATGTTTTGCCATGACCATTAATAAGAGCCAAAAACAATCATTATCAAAAGTTGGTTTATTTCTAAGACAACCGGTCTTCACTCATGGTCAGTTATATGTTGCTTTATCCAGAGTCAAAAGTAAGCAAGGTTTGAAAGTACTAATTATGGATGATGATGATGGTATTATTGATAGTAAAACAACGAATGTTGTATATAAAGAAGTGTTTAGTAATATATGATACATGGTTCTTATTTATTAATATTTTACCTATTTACCTTAAATTTGTTCCATTTATGTTTTGTTATAAATTTTGTTTTACAACTTCATCATATTAACTCATATTATTATTAATTCTTAAGAGGCTCATTTTTCATTTATGTTCTGCATTATAATTATCCAACCATAGAATCTCTGCATGTACTACGCAGATCCTCTCAGCCTGACTTTGTGCTTCATACAGAGCTTGAGAGAGGGACTGCATGTACTACGCATAGCCTCTGACCCTCACTTCGTGTGGCAACCGACGAAATAAATTCAGGTCAGTTCTGGTCATAGGCATCTCACATTGGCGAGTCTAGGTTCGTCTAATTTTTGAAATTAGAAATTAGAAGCTAAGTCATGGCTCCACTAGAAAAAATATAATCTAGACAAGTTTAATGTCAAGCAATGACATGTTTAATGTCAAGCAAATGGTGATAATCCATGATCCATACAACTAGAACTCAAGAAAACAAAGTTTTGATGTCATGCATGTAGATTTTTCAATAATATGAGATGTTTGAGTTCATACATGTAATCATAAAAGTTAAAGGATGATTTTGATCCAAAAATATATGTTACAATGATGATAAATAAGTGTATAAAAGAAGAATCAAATTTATAAGTGAAAATGAAGAGCTAAAACACTCATTTTCCATGAGTTAAGAATTTTTGGTTTCTGGCAGATTTCATGCATGAACTTCATTCGATCATATCTTGAAAAATACTTAGTCAAATGACTTGATTCTTCTTCTGGAGCCTTGTTCATTGAGTTGTTTTTCAGACCTAAGTGGGTTCATGTAAAAACTCGGAGATTTGACCTCTCAACCACTCGTATTAATTTAATAGTGCAAGAGATGATCTGTTAGAGTCAAAACTCTACGTTAATCGGTCATACCTCTCTTAATATTCCACTAAAATACTTGATTTTTCATCTGAAAATTATTTTATTGGATTATATTTCGAACGAAAGTTGTTTCAACCAAAAATATTGAGATTTTAGGTCTCAAACACTAAAACTAAGTTGGGTGTGCATGCAATCAGAATCTGATAGATTTGGATACGTGTCTTAAAATGACCATAACGCCCTCCAAACGTAATAAAAAATTATGATTATTTTTCTTGAAGATACATATTTAAGTTAGTTTTTAAACCCAATTGGAATATCTGAAAAATATTGAGATTTGACCTTCCAAACAGATGTGGCAAAAAGAGTGTGCAGGCTGCCTTGATAACTATAATACTTAAACTTGAGTATTATGATTAAAATACCTAACCACCTCTGAAAATGGTGTTATTTATGTCAAACTTTCCCTAAGGCATTAAATTAAAACATATAAAAATTTGGTTGATCAAATAAATCGAGAAAATAACTTATTATGCTCATATGTGAACTTAACTTTCTGCCAGTAGAAAAATAAATACTCTTGTTCAAGGAAAATATAGATTTTTGATAATATTAAAGAATAAAACGCGTAAGTTATAGATTTTCATAAAGCATCCTATAAATCAATAAACTTTGCATTTAATCATCATCACAAATTAAAACTTAAAACTAATATGTATCACATAAGGATTTTATAAGATATGATGAGCTAAGCAATAACTTAGCCCTAAGAGTTGGACATAAATCTGATAGTGTGTTTCACTTCCATAGGAAGGACCTAGAACCGGGAAATTGTGCAACCGTACAACAACTCTAGAATCTTTTGCTGAACAGGTGAGTTTTCACAGCCTCCTTTTACTATTACCGCATTATTGGAGGAAAAGCATGCTATAATACTATGTACCGGTTGCTCTAGTATGCGCGAATTGTTAAATTTTTCTTATTGCTATTGCACATGGTTTGTATGCTTGTGTTAGTTGCCTGATTTTTCTTTTGCTATCGCTCTTAAATCCCTATTTTCCCTTTACACTACCTATTAATTCATTATATGAACCGTTGGTAATTATGGATAGCGCTATTTGGTTTGACAACCCCACTTTTGACTGACGAGTTAGAAGTGCATATTACCAAAACGGGTCTTACACTGGTGGATTTATTTCACCGCTGAGGTACGACCCGAGAATTATACAAAAGTCTTACAGATGTGGATTTATTTCACCGCTGAGGTAGGACGTGAGAATAATAGTACTCATGTTGGCGATAGAACATGTAGTCGCGAGGTGCTGTCATTAGGTTTTGGTAGTAGGCTCGTGGCTTTAGCATCTGAGCATACAATTTTACCTTGTGTTTTACATACTACCGAGTACCTTTCCCTTTTGTGGATTTATTTGACCTCTTTCTTTGGCATGCTTTTCAGGTGTTCTTCATTAAGGTTGGCATATAGGAAGGCATCATGTGGCTGCATATCGTTAATTTATTTTTGTGTTGGCAATCATGTTATTTCCCTTTTAAAATGTTGTAATTTTGTATCGTTGTAAACTTTCAAACTATCTTCTTTACTATGGTTGATGTTGTCTTCTACCTTGTGCTGTGAAACCCTTCCGCTGTTACACTTCGTGTTCCCGTTTTAGCGGGGTGTGACAGGTTTGTTATCAGAGTCGAAGGTTATAGAGAACATTGGTTTTTCTTGGAAAAAATCCAAACTATAGCCGAAAACTGGAAATAACTTTTAAATTCTTAACATCTTGCTTGTATAACTAAATCAGTATTGCATTATTGGATCTTAATTAAACAAAGCCTGATCACCTATGTTTAATTAAGGAAAGATTAATGCTATAATTGAAATGGTTATATTGGGAATATGTTTAAGATGATTTTCCTCTCAAAACCTTTGAAGCATCATATTTGGTGTGTGAATAGGCATTGCATATAATAGATTATTACAGTTATACCCTTAGAGACTTAGTGCACTCTTATCTCAGCTTCACTATGCATCATCATCTTTTTCTCTCAATTCATACTCGGCCGACGAGTCGGGTTATGTCACTAGTCGTCACCGGGCCAACCCACCTATCATTCGAGAGGAGGAACCTCATGTTGACACTGATTCGGATCATGAGGTGTCGAGCGAGAGGACTAATGACAGCACGAAAGAGCGTCCGTATGCCAAGAAGGGCAGGACTAGGACCCTTGAACCAGTTGCGGGTGTATCTGTAGGACAAGCATCCGGCATGGGGTAGGCCGAGGCACAAAGGGTTCAGTCCAGGGGTGCCGAACTGCAGAGTTGCCAGGCAAGGTTGGCATATCAGCACCAGGCTATGACCAGCTTGACAGAGGTGGCAAACCTCCTACACCAGACGTCAAAGGAGACATGGGAGACCGCCAATGCGGCAAGAAGATATGTGCGGAGGATGGTGTTTTTATGTCAAATGATGGGAGGACTGGTGCTGGCGATAATTGTGATGCTGCTCCTACTGGTCGCGTATAGGGGATGATTTTAGTTGAATAATTATTAGTAGTCTTTTGGGCACAACATTTATGCAAAGAAAAAAAACATTATCTTGCGATCATTAAAATGTGTGATTTTTACTACTTTCTAATGAATTAGTGACCTTGAAGTCGAAATCTTTTGATAAGCGATGAATCTTTGACGTTGCTGAAAAGACATTATTCAAACTATGTATGAAAAGCCGTTTTTGTGGGATGTGAATTTTTTTTATGATTATTATTGTTGTAAATTCCAAGTTGTTATTTAAGGTATTGAAGAATAAGTATGGTCTTTATTTTTATTTTTTAAAAATTATAAATAAAATAAATAATATGTATATATATATATACACACATATACAATATCCAAAAAAAACAAAAAATTTCTAATCAAATAAACGTTTGTGAACATATTCTAGAACCATGCCCCCAAGAAGGAGCGCACGCAACATGAGAGGAAATCCTGAAAGCCAAACAACCGATATAGCGCAGATGGTAGCTCAGCAAATTCGGGAGGCGGTATCAACTATTGTCGCTCAGGTTACAGTGGGCATTAATGTAAGCCAAAGGAGCGAGGGAGGCCCTAGCACCGAGAATCTCGTCAGGGAAGAGAACCATAACACCAACAATAGAGGATGCAGTTACAAGGCATTCTTGTGCTGCAAACCCAAGGAGTTTCATGGCAAAGAAGGTGCAATTGGACTACTATCATGGATTGAGAGCATGGAGTCGGTACTCCATATTAGCAGGTGCTCTAATGACTGTAAGGTGGACTATGCAACTTGCCAACTCCAGGGTAGAGCCCTAATTTGGTGGAACATTCAAGTTCAAACCCATGGTCGCCAAGCTGCCTATGAGCTATCATGTGAAGAACTCTAAAAGTTACTCATCGAAGAGTATTGTCCTAAGAGCGAAATTCATAAGCTGGAAGTTGAATTCTGGAATCACACCATGGTTGGAATGGAGGTGGACAAATACACTGCTCGTTTTCATGAGCTTGCCAAGTTAGTACCTCATATGGTCACTCCGGAGGATAAACGAATTGATCTGTACATCTGGGGATTGGCACCTGAAATCCGAGGGATGGTCACGTCGGCAAACCCAACCACCATACAAAACGCGGTAGTTTTGGCAAACCATCTGACAAATGATGCAGTTATGTTAAACCCCATAACTCATAATGTAAAAAGTAATGAAAAAAAATAGGTGATTAAGAACCAGAAGATTGATGAAGACATCAAGGAAGAAACGGCTAAGTCTGGAGTACAACCAGAGGACCGATGGACGACCTGGGATGCGATTGAAAGAGCATCCTCATCGATCCTCTGGTCATCAATACTTAGAGAATTCTCCAACAAATCATCCAGGAGCATGCGATGAAGATTTAAAGATAAGGATGATTCATCACATTATAAATGATAGTTGGAGATGACATGTCGATAGCTAGAATTCAAGTTTATCTCTAATATTTAAGCTTATCAATAGAGTAGATAAATGTTATCTGTTAATAGGAAGATTAGCTAAAAAGTCTCATTAGATAGTTATCTTCTTATTAGCTGATTAGTATAAATAGGTTATTAGGCCTATTGTAAAGAGTGGCTTGTTAGGCTTTTAAGCTTTTACGTTTTTTTATATACAACGTGAAATCTTTGACGCTCAAGATTGTTCTTAGATGTTCATAATTTCTTCTTGAGTGTTCTTCATTTTGTTCATTAAATGTCACACCCCGCTAAAGCGGAAACACGGAATGCTAACAGACAAGCGAGTCTTGGCAACAGTTTAAGAGAAACACTTTCAACAAAGATTCACAATAACAATAAAAAAAATAGTTCATCGACTTAACAGGATTCCAAGGTTACAAAAATATTTGAAATACAATAAAAA
>NW_020200697.1:16054-18067 GCF_001531365.2 Cynara cardunculus var. scolymus | reverse complement strand
TGCAAAGAGATGCCAGAGCCTCTGTGAAGAGACAGAGAGTCTCTGTGAAAAGATAGTCTTTGAGAAGAATTGCCAGAGTCTCTGTGAAAGGACACAGAATCTCTGAGAAGAGGCAACAAAGCCTCTGTAGATAGTTCCAGAGCCTCTGTAGCTAGTGCCGGAGCCTCTGTGGCTATCACCAGAGCCTTTGTGGCTAACGCCAGAGCCTCTGATCGAATTGGCGACCTCTKCAAGATCATACTCTGAATAAGGTTAATCCTAAAAGACTTAGTTTTCTAATGAAGATTTGGAAATAAGGTCCTAACCTGGAAATCCAAAAGTGCAGAGTTGTTACATTAAATCACTATAATTTGGTTATTATTAACTAGATTATTAGTGTTATTGAGAGATCAGGGATCAACAATTGGTATCAGAGCCGATTGATTGATTTTTCAATCAAGACGATCAAACAAAAATATCTCAATTTTTTATCTTCTCCCTCGTCAATACACAAATCCTTCTCTTCAAAATTCTCAAAGGCCAACTGGAATTCTGCTTATAGCGTTGGCTCCCTCACCAAGCCTCCAACTCTTCAACGAGAAGAATATCCACAATGGAAGATCAGAATGGTGAATTTCTTGGAAGGAATGGACCGGAACCTCCTTCGATCAATAATGGAGGGTCCTTACATCCCACAAACTCTTGTCCCAAGAGTTCCAAGAACAAACACCACGGCTGAAATTCCTGCCTACTATATGCCCAAGGATGAAAAGAATTGGGATGAAGACGACATGGAAAGAGTAGAAACAGACAAGAAGGCCAAACGATTGATTATCATGGCCATACCCAATGAAAACATCCAATCCCTCAACGCATGTTCCACAACCAAGGAACTATGGGATGAACTGGCAAGCCAACTGGAAGGAGGAGCAAAAACGAGAAAAAAATCGTATAGCACAATGTCTCAACGAATAAACTAATTTCAAGGCCCTTCCTGATGAACCAATACAGAAGACGTATGACGTTTCTACACATTGATCAATCAATGTCGTCGAAACCACATCTCCAGAACTAAGGAAGAAAACAACGTTTTGATCCTAAAAAGTTTGGGCGATGAATGGACTCAGTTGTCTATGTCCCTTCAAGCAAACCAGGACCTACACAGCTGGTCACTTCATGATCTGTATGGAACGCTTGTAGCACAAGAGAATGACATAATGAAAAAGAAAGTTTCCATTGGTGGACCTCTTGCCCTTGCTGCCGATGAAAAGGAAAAATCAAGGACTTCTACCAAAGAATATAAAAAGAAAGGCAAGAAAGCATTGGTAGTAGAATCAGAATCTGATTCAGAAGAAACTTCTGAATCTGATGATGAAATTAAAGCTTTTGCCAAATCTTTGGCCTTGATCACAAAGCAGTTCCAAAGAAAGTTCATCAAGAAACCCTATGAACGAAAAGAATTCAAAAGGGAAACGTACCAGTCATCGTATGAAAGGAAGCCGTCCAAATTTCATCAGAGGGAAAATAGAGGAGATGGGAGAGAAGAAAGAGAAGAAAGAAGAGAAGATAAAAGAGACGAGAGGAAAGAAGATAAGGATGGAAGGAAGAATGATCTTCGATGCTTCAGATGTGGAAAGCTCGGTCATTTCTCCAAAGAATGTCGAGGACGATTGGTAAAGGATGTTGATTATTACAACAACAAATACAAATACAATTCTAGAGAGCGAAGCCTGATGGCTGAAAAAGAAAATTGGGTGTCCGATTCTTCATCAGACGATGAAGATAAAGCACTCATATGTCTAATGGCCACGTCCAACGCAGAATCTGCCTACAACTCTGATGACCAGGTATGTGAGTCGACTTCCAATGAAACCAACTCTGCCCCATCGGAGCTAGAGTTAAGGGTAATAAAACTTTCAGAAGATTTCTTGAAATTAAAAGAGAAATTAAATTTTGAAAAACCTGAAAGGATAAAAGCGGAAAAAGAAGCAAGTTTCTACAAAAGAGAAACTTACCTTCTAACCGAAGAAAAAG
>NW_020200697.1:13608-14808 GCF_001531365.2 Cynara cardunculus var. scolymus | reverse complement strand
GAATAAAAAGAAAGTTAGACATACAGATCCAAATCATCACCATTGTCACTTTTACAAAACCTGAGGAATCACATGGTGACACATCACTGCCCCTTTTCATAGCACGTTTATCGATACAAAGTTAAAACCAATGAAAACGTGAAAAAGCCCAAACCCAAGGGCAAATGAAAGGCAAATTAACCCAAGCCTACAAAGGCTAAGGGCAATGAAAAGAGTGTGAAATCCCTTACTAACAAACGAGGACCCATTATGAAATGGGTACCTAAAACCCCTTAATTTGTCTTGCAGGACCAGCATGTGCAACAATGGTATATGGACTTTGGTTGCTCCAGGCACATGACTGGTGATAAAAGTCAACTATCCTCCTTCATCGAAAAATCTGGAGGATCTGTGACTTTTGGAGACAACAACAAGGGCACTATCAAAGGATATGGCACACTCATCAAAGGCAAAATCTGCATCAGCAAAGTGGCTTATGTCGAAGGATTGAAGCACAACCTGTTGAGCATAAGCCAGTTCTGCGACAAGGGTCTTGAAGTCAGGTTTAGCAAAGGTTTCTGTATAATAGAAACAATGCCCGGACAAACAATTCTCACATCTTAACTTTGATGCACTACGAAAATTAGCCACACAGAAGTTGGTCAAGGGAATTCCGGATCTCAAATTCGAAAAAGATCATCTTCGCTCTGCATGTGAGAAGGGAAAGCTCAAAAGGGCCTCACATAAAACCAAATCAGAAACCTCCTGCACCAAGCCCTTGGATATGATTCATATAGACCTCTGTGGGCCTATTTCAACACAATGTCTCTCCGACAAGAAGTATATGTTAGTATTGATCGATGAATACTCCCGATACACTTGGGTTGAATTTGTAAAGTAGAAATCAGACGTTCCAGACCTACTCATTGGAGTGATGAAAAGGCTTCAAGTCCTTCTACAACAAAAACTAGTGAAGGTTAGAAGCGACAATGGAACTGAATTCAGAAATGCTAAAATTGATGACTACCTCTTCAGTAAAGGCATTACACAAAACTTTTCATCCGCAAGAACTCCACAACAAAATGGAGTGGTAGAGCAAAGGAATCGAACCTTAGTGGAAGCAGCAAGGACCATGCTTTCTTCATCGGAGTTACCCATCACATTTTGGGCTGAAGCTGTTTCAAATGCGTGCTTCACCCAAAATCGATCAATCATTAACAA
>NW_020200697.1:0-9993 GCF_001531365.2 Cynara cardunculus var. scolymus | reverse complement strand
CCCCACCCCACCCCACCCCCTCACCATATTCCCGCCTATATATACCTTTCTTCTTCCTCCATATTCCTTTTTACGCTTACATAAACTTGAAACTACATTCTGACAAAATACAAACCTGCAACTTCCTCAAACCTGCAACAATGGCATCCTCCACCTCCCATGAATCAAACAATAATGATAGCAGAATCCAGTCTACCGGAGCCGACAGYCGTGCTATCATCTTCCTACCAATGAGGCCGAACAATCACGCTATCGAACTCCGAACCACTTTGTTTGACGAACATTTTTCCATTATTATTGAGTTTTTCAAACACAACATTCTTCTTCCAGCTCTCACTCTTGCTGATACAGGCGTACCCATAAAGTACGTTCAATAGTATTGGCAAACTTGTGAGTTTGATGAAGCTAGCCACGGTATAATGGGGGACATGGACGCCCCTAACGATATGATTTGCTCCCTCAAAATATCACAGGCTAAGGTTTCTCGGATACTGTGCATTCCCATGCGCAAGGAACTTGGAATTGCACAATTTGACGAACCACCAACCACCGACGACATTCTCCGGTTCGTGAAGATGCTAGGTTACAACCGTGACCTATGCAACATCTCGAATTTCAAACGTCAATTCCTTCCACCGATGTGGAATATGTTTTCCTACATTCTCAACAGAGCCCTTACATGCAAACTGGGCTCCTTGGACCAAGGAAATATAAACATCATGACAATCATGTACGGCCTTTTCTTCAATCTAAATCTCGACTACGCCTTCCTCATCTACAACGAAATACTTTCGGCGTTGGTCAAGAAGTCTAAACTCCAAGCCGCTGGTAAGCCTCTCCCTGCGGTTATCTTTCCTCGCTTCATCGCCCTCTTCATCGGGGACGGAATGAGGAAGCATGGCCTACCAGCCGAGGAGCCGTTCACGCCCGTCTACAGGATGCATGGTCATCGCCCAACCCTCTCAAACGACGATTATACCATCAACCATCCCCTCCCCAGGGCTATGCTCAATGTCATAGCATCGACATCTGAGATACGCTAGAACCATGAACGCTCCATGCTGTCCCATGAACCGAGGGCAGCTACCCCAGAGCAATTAGAGCCGTCCCATGAATCCAGCGAGGGGGCACATGAGTCATCATCATCGGATGATGAAGATGATGATGATGATGATGCTACTCATCTTGCCTCCCCCGGCCCTACTCATAAAACTCCTCAATCCATTTCCCAAAGGGCAACCACATCCACTACCCCTGGCAATCAAAGCCAAAGGGGTATTGAAACAGGACGACCCAGTTCAATCCCAACCCCAGCCAGCCATCCAAAAGCTACTCTTCGGTCCTCTGGAGATGTATCAGTTGAGGAACCACATTTTCCATCACCCCTCTCTCAACAGATAGGTGATGAAGACATAAGAGCCCCTTCGCCTCAGGGCTCGACACATCCTATCCCATACACAGAAGCATGTGTTGCTTCTGACATTGAACCCAATGATCGTTCAGAGCGATCTTCCCTTTATGCACCTCACCCTTTGATATTTGATCTACCGAAGGGGACACACATTCGTTTCACTTACTCGGCCTATGAAGCCGAGGAAGAGGACGCGGATGTCGCAACATCACAAAATAGCTCCTCACTTGAGGGCTATCAAGGACACGATGGAAGTCTTTCACGGCCCACCTTCTCACAAGGCCAAGAGGGCGCCTCAAGAGCAGAGGCACAACCTACAGCATCTGTTGCTGCAGGAATTACCATCCATGCTGATCTGGTCAGAAAGGCTGAGTTCCAAGCCTTTGTCGATACAGTGATGCAGTTCTTGGAAGGCCTTAAACTCATCATGCAAGGGATTGTAGACAACCAACCTCCACCAATACCTCTGACCTCGAACAATCTCTTGCAATCCTACAACACCACCTCACCCAAATCGAAACCCAAACGCAAGCCAACACCACCCGATTACAAATGCTCCAACAAACCATTACCCAACACCATAACACCACTTCCTCCCTAGCCACCCAACGAAACCAACTCATCATCCAGTCCATCGCAACCCTCATGGCCTAGGCAACTGAGGCCGATAAGAACCTTACCTACATTATCACCCAACTCCAAACCATCCTTCGAAACCTTCACTCCCTACCTACAACCATCACCTCCCAAATCCCTCACCAAACCCCACAACCAACCACCACCTCTATCGATGATACCCTAGCCAATCTTACCCAATAAGTGGCCTCCATCCAAGACACCCTCAGCAAACTCCCCGCAGCTATCCTCGCCCAAATCCCCCAGCCTACTCCTCAACCACCACCTCCCTCTGCAGGCCCATCCTTTGATGAACCCTTCTCCTCTTTCACTGCAGAGGTGAGAGACCTTATCACCAACCTTCCCATCCCCCCATATACATCCACCACCACCTCCATGCCACCATCAGCCTCATCCTCCACCACAGAGTTCGCCACAAGAGCTGACTTGCAAGCTCTGTCGAGGGTGCTGGTCTCTTATTTCAACGAGATCAGTGCCAAATTTATTCATCGGGCCACCCGTCCAACAATGGTTCTCTCCCAGAACCTGGCCGATGAACTAAGGCGTACCACCTCTCTCCTCCAAATGCTGGAGGTGAGTCGAAGACAAGAAGCCCTGAAGGCGTATCTTACGTCATTCAGGAAAGACAAGAAAAAGAAGAGGACCAGAGCCTCCTGCTCAAGCAGCCACCTACACAAGAGGCCTAGGCATGATGACCAAGACCCCGATGATCAAGGTCTTGGACCTTATGAGGGGGAGACAACAGAGGCCGCGGCTGCACAACAAACAGAATCTGCTGCACAACCATCACCCTCAACAGAAGGAACCCAAGCAAGGGAACCAGAGGCTCTGCCCTCTAAAGATGTACTTGTATATGTTCTCTTCGTTGCAACCCCATAGCCCATCGTGTTGAGCTCTTCAACCGATGAAGAACCAACAACCCCACAAACACAACTTACCCAACCTCTTTCTTTAACACCCACATCAAAACTACCATTAACCCCTTCACCAACACCTCGCACCACTAAACCCTTCACTTTATCCACAGAACCAGAACCAATTATACTTCAACCTTCATCACCCCATCAAACACAAACCCCAACCGAATCCCATGCACCAGAAACCACCCAAGTCGAACCCATTGAATCCCAACCAACCCAACCTGAACCATAACCAACACATACACAACCCTCAACCCAAACACCCGTGGTGCATGCGGATACTCCCTCTTCATCAAGGCAACCTCCTCAGAGCTTGGTTGACGAAATTATACAGAGCATGGAGGCAATGCTGAGACGTCTTGATTTGCCGCCCAGGGAACCGATTTTGCTAGAGAACATACATCAATACCTATAACAAGACCGCGATGATAGCTTGACCATCAATCCTCTAATCTTATCGCCTGAGTCCATGGACCTCCTACACCATAGATTCATTAGACAGACCACACAAGCACCCCAGGCTGTCTTCTCGAATGATGGGATAAGGAGGGTCATTGATCTAAAAATAAGGACATTTGCCAACCGAGCAATCTGATACATCGAGTTCACTATGGAGAGAGCACATGGGCAAGTTTGCATGTTCAACGAGAACGACCTCATTAACCTCAACCAATATGACTTGATTGAGTTATATGCATACATGGCTCAGAGGCAAGACCACGGCATCAGATTTGGAATGGCAAACCGAGCGATGGTAAAAACAATGGAAACCCTGGTGAACCACAGAGGCAAGAGTGATTTTGAAATTGCTCTTCAGCAAGGCATTGAGAGACTCTCCTGCGCCCCTCCAAACGAAGACTTCCAAGGCCAGCAGGAGACAAGATCTGCCTCAGTCCTAACTCAACCGGAACTTGGACTTGTTTACAAGAATGAGTTTGGGGTTAAAAAGTTCTTTAGACTAACTGAGGCCTTCAAGTATTCATCGGATACAATTGACTTATTTTAGAAAGTCATCAGAGAAATACTGGGCAGAAACCACGTGCCAAGAGAAGAAGGGAGTCGGCTTATCCATGAGATATCGACAGTCATCGGGTATCGAAGACTGCTCATACGCTTCAGAGAAATATATCAAGGTATCTCATGATAAGTTGTATTTTTGTTTTGCCTTAATTTATTTTGATTCTAGTATTGTAAGAATTTCATCAGCCAATGAAAATTGGAGAATTGATGTTTTTCTATTAGTTTAGTCTCTGTTCTTAACAAATGTATCTAGATTAGTATATGTTTGTTATTTCATTACTTAGGGTGAGATTGTTAAACCCCATAACTCATAATGTAAAAAGTAATGAAAAACAATAAGTGATGAAGAACCAGAAGATCGATGAAGACATCAAGCCAGAAACGGCTAAGTCTGGAGTACAACCAGAGGACCGATGGACGACCTGGGATGCAATGGAAAGAGCATCCTCATCGATCCTCTGGTCATCAATACTTAGAGAATTCTCCAGCAAATCATCCAGGAGCATGCGATGAAGATTTAAAGATAAGGATGATTCATCACGTTATGAATGACAGCTGGAGATGACATGTCGATAGCTAGAATTCAAGTTTATCTCTAATATTTAAGCTTATCAATAGAGTAGATAAATGTTATTTGTTAATAGGAAGATTAGCTAAAAAGTCTCATTAGAAAGTTATCTTCTTATTAGTTGATTAGTATAAATAGGTTATTAGGCCTATTGTAAAGAGTGGCTTGTTAGGCTTTTAAGCTTTTACGTTTTCTTATATACAACATGAAATCTTTGACGCTCAAGATTGTTCTTAGATGCTGATAATTTCTTCTTGAGTGTTCTTCATTTTGTTCATTAAATCACTATAATTTGGTTATTATTAACTATAGTATTAGTGTTATTGAGAGATTAGGGATAAACACGTTAGATCATGGATTTTAAAGCAAGACAAATTTGGTGGAAAGAGGAAACCAGAGTGGTAATTGTGGAAAAGGGCCAACAACAATTTAGACAAGAACCAAAGAGTGGTGAAGAATTTTGGAGTAAAGGCTCAGGAACCGGGGCAGTATAGTCGGCCACTTCCAAAATGCAGCAAATGTAATTATCACCATGCAGGGGCCTGTCCTACATGTGGCAAATGTAATCGGTTGGGTCATATCGCCAAGTTCTGTAGAGGGGAAAAGGAAATCAAAGACGGAATAAGAGTATGTTGTTAGTGTGGAAGTCAGGATCACTTCAGGAATAAGTGCCCAAGGATAATTAGAGGATCGAGCATCAACAATGCTGGAAACTAGGTAAGGCAAACCAGTCAGGGAAATCAAGGAGGCCAGGCTCGAGGAAGGGCATTTCCAATGGGAGCCGAAGAGGCACGTCAAGACCCTAACGTTTTGACAGATACGTTTCTTTTAAACAACCTCTATGCCTCAATAATATTTGACTCTGGAGCAGATAGAAGTTTTGTTTCCCTAGAATTTAGGCCGTTGATAAATCTGAAATCGAGGAAGTTGAAAGATGCTTACACTATCGAATTTGCCAATGGCCAAGAAATAAAGGTTAGGGACGTAATCTTGGGTTGTACTTTAAATTTAATTGATAAGTTATTTAGTATTGATCTTATCCCAATTAAATTTTGAAGTTTCGATGTAGTGGTAGGAATGGACTGGTTGTCTAATAATCGAGCAGATATTTGTTGCTTTGAGAGGATTGTGCGAATACCTTACCAAGACGGAGAAACCCTTTCTATACAAGGGGAAAAACCTGGAAGGAGTTTAAAGATGGTATCATGTGTGAATATTTGTGTTAGGACTGAAAGTCGGTGTAAAATTGTATTCGTCTTGAAAGTTACTATTGTCTATAATTAAAATAGACATCGTGTTTGACTTTGCATGTAAGGTTTGACTTTGACTAGGCTTTTATTGTTTGACCCTATAAATAGGGTGTTAGTCTTGTAATTGTTTGTAGGAGCTCATTGTAAAATCTATTTTACGTAATAGAGGTTTGACCAAAGCTTAATAGTTGACTTTCTCTCTATTTTATCAAGAGTTCTTACAAGCGTATTCATAGATCTGCCATTGTTAATCTGAAGATTCTTGAAGATTGATTGATTGTAGACACATAATTGGTATCAGAGCAGGATATGCACGAAATCAAAAGAAATCATTTGATTTGAAGATTTTTTGAAGATTTTTTTTGATGTTCTTGATATTCTTCATTTTTTTAGTTTGATCATTTTTTTTTCTTGTTAAGATCATGATCAAAGTGTGCGTTTTAGAGTCATGAATCTTTATTATTCACGCGATTTCTTGATCTGATCATTCGTTTTTGAGTTTTTTTGTATGAATCTGTGTTTTTTATTTTTTTTTGTTTCTTATTTTTTTAAAAACCAGTGTTTTTGATTCATTTTAGTTTTAAAATTTGGTTTTTTTGTCTTAAATCGCTCAGCCCGAGGCCGATCCGGATTAGGCCCAATTGGATTAAATCGATTAGCTTTACATCGCCCAAACAGACTAGGTAGTTCATAGCAGACAGTTTGAGTGATTGTCTCTAAATCGTATATAGATTAAGTGATCAGCTTTAGATCGGTTAAAGCTTGTGCGATCAAGAGGTAAATCGGTCATAGCTCAAGCGATTTAGTGGTTAAATCGGCCACAGCTCGTGCGGAGACAACTTGAGAAGACTAGCAAGTTCTCTTTTGAGCGATTTAATGTGTAAATCGCAGATGAATTGAGCGGACAAGGGTTTATATCGATCACTGGTTGAGCAATTTAGGTATTACTTTGAGTGATTTAAGAAAAGCCTTGAGCGATTAATTTGTAAATCACATAAGACTTGAACGAATTAGGGTCTACATTGCTTAGAGCTTGATCGGATTTGACCTAAATCTTTCATTTCATGTCCGGATTCAACATAAATTACTTACCATTTTGACTGTATTGGCTTAAATCGGAGACCATCTCTCAGGTAAATCGCTCATCTTACATCGCACAACTATCTCAGGTTATGAATGTTTCTAAATCGCTCAGTCTCCTAATTTCATCCTTCTCACAYARCTTCTTTGTATGCTAGTCGATTTGCTCAAAGAACAGTAATCAAGGATATTGCTCAATACTTGTTTATAGTTCAATTCTTGTGTGTAGTTCAAAGTCGATTTTTGTAAATCAAACACAGGGGTTATTGTTCAATTTCTATTGTGAGTATAAATCGAGGTCTGACCATGGTTCAAATTTCTCTTTAATTGCTGGTTGCTGTTTGATTGAGTTAGGAAGCTGGAGTTGATTGAATTAGAGCAGTAATTGATTTTATCTTAGTCTGTTTCCTCAAGGAAATCACAGGCTTGCTGTTGTATCTAGGAGACCACAGGCTATTTGTTTGTTGTTGTTTGATTTAACAATCACAACTAAGTTTATTATCGCATATTGAAGCTTTCTTGAAGCTCACAGGAAGTGGAAGCACAGACTTTGGCTAATGGTTATTTGGCCTTGGAAAACAACCTTGAAGTGATTCCTGTGTTGAATAAAATAGATCTTCCAGGTATTGAACCAAACTGCGTTGTTCAAGAGATTGAAAAGGATTTATTGGTTCGGATTTGCTGTATTTTTGAGCAATTAAACCTGTTTGCTGTTTGATCTTGAGTTTGTGTTGTTTGAACTATTGTGGAACAGCAACAGTTTTTGACTTAAAAAGATCATATTCTTCATTTGGTTTAATAGTTTTTTGTACCTGCTGCATCAATTAACTCAGACTGTTTTAAGGCTAATGCAAAAGCAATTTCATTTGTATTCTGGTTTTGGTTTATTGCGTTTGCTTGATATTCAATTCAGTCTTTTGATTGATCAAAGTGGTTCAGGGAACTTCAATTGGTATCACTGTGTTTGATTGATCAAAGTCACAGGCTGGTTAAGATAGGATCATTTCTTCTCTCCATCTTTAACAACCTGTATATTGTTGCTGCTGATGAAACTTTTGTAGAAGTTGAAGAGGATTTTGATAATTGCTTATATCACAGGCTGTGTTACCAGATTTGAGAGGACTTGAAGTATTTCTTGCTGTTTAATACTGCTAAGAACCCCTTGTACTATTTGTTCTATATAGCCAGCTGTTATGAGGTTCCATCCAAAAGGAATTATCCTAGGCAAGAGTACATAGATGGCATGCTTAATGAGCAACAGGTGGAGGGTACATAAGTAAACCCTCTTGGATTTTTGGCTTTCCAATTTCCAGGTTTTGCAGCTGAAAGTCTTGCGAAGGTTTATCACACAATAGATTTCCAATTTTTAATTTCATCTGTTTTTGTTCTAAAACACATAATAGTTTGGATTGAAATTGAGATTATGTTTTCAAAATATTGCTGCTGTGTGTGAGCAACTTACTGCTATTGTGTATTCTAATTCAAAACAAACTTGAGTGGTTGTTTGTTCAGTTGATTACAGACTGTGAGCTTTAAGTGGATTTTGAAGATGATCAATGGGGAGGAGCACCAACAGTAAAAGGGTGCAGGACCATGTTGTGGAATTAATACATA
Organism: Cynara cardunculus var. scolymus; assembly: GCF_001531365.2. Taxonomy (NCBI): domain Eukaryota; kingdom Viridiplantae; phylum Streptophyta; class Magnoliopsida; order Asterales; family Asteraceae; genus Cynara; species Cynara cardunculus. Next base: position 1,494 of record NW_020200697.1, on the reverse strand, counting down.
CTTGTGAACCTTTGTTGGATTTGTGGAAGGCCTAATTGACTCACTTGATGCGTAAGTGTATAATTGACTTCTGTTTTTTGATTGTGATTTGTTTGAAATTTGTTAACTGTCATTCTATCATTCTAAATTGCACAGGTGCTTTGTGAAGGGAATGCAAACACGTTGTACTGATTGAAGATTAGTAAACCTATTGTGGAGTGATGAAGCTGCAAAAAGTTCTTTATACAGACAATTTTGGTCAAGTCTTTGCATACAGTAAAGAGAGTTCATAAAAGTGAAGCTATAGTGTATTGTATTTTGTCTATTCTGTAATTGTATAGATTACTGTTGATTTGGTCTTGGATAGTTGTGTTGGGCTTGTTTCATCTTGGGCTTATAATTGTTGTGTTTTTGGATTTTGAGTTTTATTTTTGTTTAGATTTTAATTTTTGGATCATCGTTTATCTGTTTTTGTCTTTGTTTTAACTGTTTGAGAAATTTTTGAACTATTGTACGTCGTATAAACTGTTTCTTATCAGTTTTAATTGTTTTTGACTGTTTTTAACTGTTTTAACAGTTTTTACTGATTCTAGACAGTTTTTCGTCATTTTTCTAATTTCTCATCTGTTTTTTAGTGTTTTTCTGTTATTCTTTTTGAGCTAAATTGTTCCTGATTTCTTTTATCTGATTTCATGGCATTAGATCTTGTAGTTGATCAATCTTATTTTTTCTGAAATGATAGTTTTTTACGAGAGACAATACAGAGAGCTTAAAGAGAAGTACGATAAACTACATTTTGAGCTTAACAAAAATATATCATGGACAATTCGTATACTAACTATAATGAGAGAGAGAAAGAAGAAAAGAGAGTTTGCAAGAAAAGCTTAGCGATCTGATGAAAACTGGTTCTAATTCACAAGAGACAGTTAATTTGAAGAAACAAATCGAAGAATTAACAGCTAAATTGCATAGATCTGAACTGAAAATTGATTTTTTGGAGAAGAATAAAGTTTAGAAATTAAGAAGGTTTTAAATGCAGAGAGAAAGGAATTTGAGAAAGAAAAGAAAAGATTTATTGATTTCGAGAAACGGTTTGGAGCTGAACGTATATCTTATAAGAATAAGATAAACTCTCTTGAACTGAATGCTAAAATGTTGTTAAATCAAATCTCGGATTTTGAGCAGCTGATCATCTTGGAACGAGCCAAGAATGATAAAGAAAAGAAAGACATCTCCGAAGACTGTCAGAGTCAATTACACAAATTTTCTGAAAGCATTGATCTAAAGCAGAAGGCTTTGGACGAAGAGAAAAGCAATTTGCTCTTGAGAAAGGAAATACTTCAAAGAAGTATACAACAATTGCTAAAGAGCTTGCAAATAAGAAAAAGTGGCTTGACATCGCCTCGGAGAATGACAAGAGCAGATCAGATGAATAGAAATGAGAGTTGATAAATCAGAAAAGAAAGTTTGAAATGCTTCAGAATGAGTTAGAAGGTAAACTCCTGGACTCTACAA
>NW_020200696.1:145824-151240 GCF_001531365.2 Cynara cardunculus var. scolymus | reverse complement strand
CGATACACAAAATCTCCATTTTGTACCCATATGCAGATTCGATATCTCTATATGAATCCATACATATGCTAGTCATTATCATATTACTTCAACCTTAAACCCGAAATAATATTTAACTAGGGACATTTAGAATACATTATTCTAAGGTTATTTATTATGAATAATTAAAACACAGAATATAATATATATATATAATAAAATGGGCAATGTCTTTATATTTATCAATTTCATGAAACAAACTCAAAGTTACAATCATCATATGATTGGTTTTTGGGCATTCACTAACACGTGTAAACCAACCAGAGCCCCTCTGGTCTGTCTTTAGTAAGAAACACCAAGTATAAAAATCCTTTTTCTTAAAAACTTCTTAAAATACGATTTTGACACAGAAGCTCTTATCAATAGATACAGAGCCTCTGGTCCAAATAGTATATTTAGTAGAAACTTGCAAATTCCTCAAATCAATAACCAGAACCCTCTGGTCCAATAGTGAGGACCAACCAGAGCTCCTCTGGTTCCTCATCGAGATGAACACTCTGTTCCAAAATACTTTTAACCAAAAATAATGACCATAGGCCATGTTTTCCTGTAACCATAACATCAATACTATTATTTATAATAAGAACAACATCTTTGTATCCTCAAATCACCAAGAAGTGAGAACTCCAATCTGTTGTAATCTTAAAAGATATAATAGCAATAGTTATACCATACACACACAACGACCATCCTTATTACATACATAAATCCCCTTTATAGCAATATCTATCCATCACACACAACGACCGTCCTTATTTCCCCTGAAATTTTTATGAACTATTTCATCCAATGACAGGCTGCAGGCATTTCTGTCAGAGTGAACCTCGTTCATAGTTTTAACCAGTCACAATCTCAAAATAGGTTTATATTCAAAACCTTCCAAGCCTTAGAACAATATATTCTGTAAATGATTTTTCAAATCATCTATTCCTCTTTAAATCCTCAACACAGGATATCATATTCAAAACTGCTTTTAAAGCACAGTTTCTGCTTTAATCTTTTCAAAACAGATTTAAATTCTATAATCACAAAACATCTTCTTTAAAATTGTTTAGAACAGTTTTACCAAATTCTTTTGAATCTTTGAACTATCAATACTCAATAGTTTTATAAGAACAAACAACAAATAACAACTCACAGTTTGTAAACAAACCGTAATTTCAAAAACTCACAATTTTATAATCAACAGCAATTTAAAACTCACCTTGATAATATAGATTTTTCAAGAACTTTTAATGTTATAACCGGGTTTTCTTCAAACCTAGTTAAGGTAACTCTATACGTTTATTATGTGAATTAGGTGAAAACATGCATGTTATCTTAAATATAAATGCATGAATTATGTGCACATGTGTGGTAAATTGATATTATGCATGCATGTGGAAATTTTATAGACGGTAATATATTATGTGATTCAAACCTTCATAGTTAAGAAAGGTTGATTATAGAACAATATCTTTCCACCGCCTAATGATTTTTTATTAAAAAAACCCATTACCGCCTCATCCTAAGTATAAAAGAAAAAGGATAAGGTAAAAACCTTATCAGTTCACTATTTTACAAAATATACAAGAGAAATTTAAAGGCGGTGAAAAGCATTCTAGAAGAAATTTGTTGTTAAAAAATCTGTTAATTGTCATCTGATAACCTGCAGAATCTGTGTTATAAGGGTGAGTTTTAAACTACCTTCGATTATAAACTGTGAGTTTTATTAACCTTTTTATTATAACCATAAGTTTATAAACTGTTGTTCAAATCCTATACTCTAGTAATTACAAATGATTGAGATTTAGAAAGAATCTTGTGAAAATTGTTTCCAAACAGTTTTGAAAGAAATGTTTTATGGTTCAAGATTTGAACTTATTTTGAAAAGATTAAACGGAAACTATTCTTTAGAAACAGTTTAAAACAATACCCTGTTTTGGGAAGAACAAGATGAGTTAAGCAATTTGATCTAGAACAAGAGTGTTCTTATGATTTGAAAGGTTTTGAATATAAACTTGTGTTGAGAATATGATTTGGATAAAACTATGAACGAGGTTCACTCTGACATAAAGGTCTGCAGTCTGTCATTGGATGAAATAGTTGATATGAATTTTAGGGGAAATAAGGATGGTCGTTGTGTGTAATGGATAGCTATTGCTATAAACAGGAGATTGATGGATGTAATAAGGATGGTCGGTTGTGTGCATGCATGGTATAACTCTTGCAGTTATATCTAATAAGATTACAACAGATTGGAGTTCTCTCTTCTTGGTGATTTGAGGATTCAGAGATGTTGTTCTTATTGGAAATAGTAGTATTGATGTTATGGTTATGGAAAAAATATGTGGCTTATGGTCATTGGTTTTAGCAAAAAGTATTTTGGAACAGAGTGTTCATTTTATGAGGAACTAGAGAAGCTCTGGTTAGTTCTCACTATTGGACCAGAGGATTCTGGTTATTTAAGAAGTATGTTTGTTTTTAATAAATCAATTGGACCAGAGGCTCTGTATCTATTGATATGAGCTTTTGTGTCAAAATCGTATTCCAATAAGTTTTAAGAAAAAGGACTTTTATACTTAATATTTTCCACTAAAAAAATAGACCAGAGGGGTTCTGGTCAACTTATACGTTGAACCAGAAGCTCTGGTTGGTCTCAACTTTTGAACCAGAAGCTCTAGTTAGTACAACCAGAGGCTCTGGTCGAGCAAGAGCTTTGTATAGTTATTCTTTTTGTAAGAAAGACTATTTTATTGGTTGGAAGCTTAACTCAAGAGCATTACAAGAAAATATATAAGCCATAAGCTCTGGTTAAAACAACCAGAGGCTCTGGTCAAGAAAATAAAAGCTCTGATAGACAGACCAGAGGGGCTCGCGTCCTGTTTCTTGAAATATATTCCAAGCGTGGTTTGGAACCAGAGGTCCGATGGACCAAATCAGAATATGATTTCAGTCTTTGCAACATGAGATGGATTATTTGAAATAAATATTTGTGGTGATCTTCACCCTGCATTACATAAAAAGGAACATCATTAGACATTTATGTCTAACCCTCATTTTGTGTTTTCTAAAATATGTGTGCAGGTTATGAGAATAAGGGAAAAAACATTATGTGAATTCCATCCCTATGTGCTTTGCTATGTGAAGATCTTGGTTAGCTATGTATTCTATGTATGAAATATGTGTTATATGCAATGTTTGGTTTGGGGTGTTACAGAGATGGTATCAGAGCCTGAGTTTAATGGATTTAGGTATTCACATGCATGATGCCTAGACTTAAACTATTTTATTACATATTAAGGGTGCAGACATAGTTAGCACCATTGGAATAAATATGATAAGTTATGAGAACAGTTTGTAAGGTATTTTCGGATTACATCTGGCCAATGTAATTTTGAATTTACAGGTACATAACTAAACTTGGAAACTCATTTATATTTGGGAATGTGAAAATATGTCTATTAAATTTTGAAATCGACAGATGACAAGTAGATCTGGAAGGTCGGAAAGGATCACCCGCCCCAACCCCACTAATGAAGAGGGAAATTCCCCTATTATTGCTCCCATTGGCACCTCTGAGGCCAGAGGAAGAGGCAGAGGAAGGGGAAGTGGCAGAGGTCAAGGCAGAGGACAGACCAGAGGCAGAGCTAGTCAACCAGAAAACAATACAGATCAAGCAGAATCCAACTCTGAAAATATGAATCAAGAACAGATACCACAACTAGAATATGTGACCAGAGATATGCTTGCTGAAGAAATGGGAAAACTAAGGGAAACCTTGACTTCCATTATGGGAATTCCTTTCTGAATCGAGACTGACATATTTGAAATTAATCCAGCAGTTCCAGTTATTAATAATAAGGAAGGAGATATAAAGATGTTCTTAACCTGCAAACTACCAACTTTCTCGGGAGACAGAGGTCCGGTTAAAGCTATGTGTTGCATCAAAGAGATAGAGTCTGTATTCAACACCATTCGATGTGCGGAATCAGATAAAGTCATATTTGCAGTTTCTGTTTTGAAGTCAAATGCCTTGTTTTGGTGGGAGGTGGAATCATTGGCCAAACCAGATATTCTACAAACTACGACATGGACAGAGTTTGTGAGTAGATTTAAAGAACAATTATGTCCCAAAACAGCAGTCAGACGGATGGAATAAGACTTTCTAAAATTGGAACAGAGCTCTGGGTCAGTCAGAGAATACAGAGAAAAATTTATAGAATATTCAAGGTTTGCTGAGTATTACATCTCAACAGAGGCAAGAAAAGTAGAACGATACATTTGGGGTCTAAAACCATCCATCAGGGAATTTGCTATAGCAATGAATCCTGCTACCTTTCTAATGGCAGTAGATGCAGCAGAGATCACCGAGAGGAATAAGAATAGAAGTGAAGAAGGGAAACAAATGGAGAAAAGAAAGTGGGAAGGATCTTCGACCAGCTATCAAGGTTCAAAAACTGCCAAGTTTAGTAATAAGGCAATGTAGAGACCAATGGAAAGAGCCTGTCCCCGATGTCGACATATCACAAACGGGAATACAGAATCGAGCCAATAAAATGTTACAACTGCGGTGAAATTGGACATACTTTGAATTTCTGTCAACAAAACCGAAAAAAATTTCATTGTAATTCCCCAGATCATTTCAAGAATAATTGTCCATAATTGAAAGCTCCTCGTCTGACAATGGGAGGAAATACTCCGACCGGCCATGGGAAACCAAGTTTGGGCCGAAGATCGGGTGGGGCGCAGGGTCGATCTTTTCAAATGACCAAACATGAAGCAGAAACTACACCCAATGTAGTAACAGGTACATTTTTCATGAACTCCTTACATGCTAAAGTATTATTTGACTCGGGAGAAAACTTCTCATTTGTATCTCCATCATTTGCTCTATGTGCTCGTATGAATTCTTTGCCACTTGACAATAAGTTAGTAGTTGATACTTCTAACGGTCAAATATCTGTGGATTATATGTTTAAAGACTACACTATTGTGATTGAGAAATATGAGCTGCCCATCAGATTATTTCCCATGCTTATGAAAGAAATTGACATAGTAGTGGGAATGGATTGGTTAGCCAAGAATCAGGCCAGCATTATTTGTGATAAGAAGATGGTCAGACTAACTTTACCAAACAGAAACACAGTTAATATTCATAGTGATAGTCAAAGGCTGTAACACCCCCGTCCCGCGTGGTAAAAGACGGGAGATGCCACAATTGGAATAAAACAAACAACGTGCTATATAAACCAGAGCAGCTAATAAAATTTACCAAAAGATAATTACATAACCATAGACGGAGATAACGTGTCTCAAAATACGGTTTCAAAATACCAATATGTCTACATTAGTCATCAAAAGTTTAACAAAAGTATGACTTAATGGGTTATCTTCA
>NW_020200696.1:142911-144879 GCF_001531365.2 Cynara cardunculus var. scolymus | reverse complement strand
TACTATTTATAAAGCATAGAAACCATAATATAACTATTCTGATAAATTTACTTAGGTCTTAATGTAGTTGATACGAATTGCAACTCAAACGTAAAAAGTTAACCTTATTCTCTTTCGATCCAACCGTTTCCGACCCTCTTATTTCTAAGCATTTTATCTTACTTAGAGACCAATCCAGATTATATTGTCTAAATGAAAGTTGTAGATTGGTATCATACGAGTCTAATGCTTTTGAAATCATCTCATTTGGATCATCCATCTATTTTATATGAATTTTGCAAAACTGTAAATTAATCTCAGATACAGTGTAAACAGCCCCAAAAACACACTGTTTTGAGCCACTTAGAGTCATAACTGGAATTTTGACTCTTAATGAAAGTTGTAGTATGCAGTATGATCTTCCTGACTGCAAATACAAGCTTATTCCGACTTACGGTTTGTGAGTTATACACTGCCAAAGTACGGGAGTTATATTGTCGGTAAAATTCGATTCCGTAATTCCCGACTAACTTTTATAATCYAACTTTCATGATTTGCTACATTTACATGCTATAAACGTACTTCAACATACTAAACAGTGAAACAARTCTAACGGTCGTTAACCCAAGCTTAATCATGCATTTTTACTCCTTTCGACATTTAACCGAACAATTGGTGTACGGTTAAACATTTACCCATAATCTAACCGTATTGAAACTATAATATACCCTTTTCATTTCTATATCAATATAACCAGTTCTAGCATTCTAAACATCAAATATATCATAAATATGACAATATCAATCCGTAAACTTAGATATAAACACAGTTTATAAACCGGTGTTAATAACCCTAAAATAAACACCTTAATGAAACTGAATGAAACTTATACCTTTAAGAAGGGTTCGGAGAGTGAATTTCGAATATATAATTGTTGTCTCGATCCCCTTACTAACTTGACGTAAAATCTAGAGAGAAGACGACAGTTTTAGAGAAAGAGAGAATTGAGAGAGAGAGAATTGAGAGAGAGAGAGAATTGAGAGACGGTGGTTGAACCGCCTCTTGTATACATACATATATATTTATTTTTTTTATTTTTTTTATTATTTTTTTTTAAAAACAACCGCCTCATTATATATATATATATATATATATATATAGTTTAACTATTTGACGGTTTTTACCCTTCAATTAAATTCCCAACTTTACGTCAATATAGGTATAAACAAATTTTGACGCAAAACTCGTCTGAAGTACAAGTTGGTATAACATAGGGTACAACTATGTTATGCATAATTTTACCAAAAATTTACTTAACCCAATTTGTACGAGTTAACGGAACACGGATATTATAATCCTCCCCTCCTAAAAAAAATATTTCGTCCTCGAAATTTAGATAGGGTTAGAGGATTCACATGACTCAAAAAGATAAGGGTACTCCTTCTGCATAGGTTCCTCCGTTTCCCATGTGGCTTCTCGCTCAGAATGATTTCGCCATAACACCTTAACGAACGGTATTGACCTTCGTCGCATTTGTCTCCCTTCTCGATTAATTATCGCCTCTGGTTCTTCAATATAAGAGAGATCTTTTTCAACTTTGTCTAACGGATAATCAATCACATGGAGAGGGTGATAATGATATCCGCGAAGCGACGAGATATGGAAAACGTTATGGATTTGTGATAGTTGAGGAGGTAGTGCTAGACGATACGCCACCTCTCCAACCCGTTCCAGGATTTCAAAAGGTCCAATATATCTCGGACTAAGTTTACCTTTAATTCCAAACCTACGAATACCTCGTAACGGTGAAACTTTTAGAAAGACGTGATCACCCGGTTGGAACTCTAAATGCTTTCGATGCTTGTCAACGTAACTTTTCTGCCGAGATTGAGCCTCTTTCATTTTCTGTTTTGCGATCTCGACTTGTTCAGTAGTAATCCTGACAAGCTCGGGTCCTTCGATAGCTCGTTCCCCTACTTCATTCCAACA